>NC_133510.1:52490303-52793333 GCF_049354715.1 Callithrix jacchus | reverse complement strand
TACCCACTGTCTAAATTGGTCTGTAGCAAATGCTAATGGTACTTCATTCAATCATTATTCTTAGCTTCCAGCAAAGAATGCAAAACATTCTCTTCACTATAATTAACTCATAATTTAAAACTTCATTCAATGATTTGATAGAATACCCCTAGAGGCATATAAGCATCTAGGATTTCTAGTTATGTCATATTTCAAAACTGCAAATTGTTCTGGGCATAGGGCACAAAAATAAAAACTTTGTTATTACCAGCAAGTATAGCTTTTCTAGGATCTGCCAATGAATTTTGCCAAGCTGAGTAACCATCACACAGCACTCAGTGTTTCCTTTGGCTTTAAAAAAAAATCCATGTTCCACTGAAATGGTCTGTATAACCAAACAATAATAGAGGCAACAAAATACATCAGACCTATCTCTGTCATCCTTGAAAGAGAGGAATATAGCACTATAAGCTTTTGATCAGACCCACACAGCTTGCAGAGGAGTTTCAAACTTCTCATGATCTACAGACATGTGGCCATTTTCACATTCACTAGATTCTTCTCTTTCTACTTTAATGGAGTCTACAGGGTGGATGTCCACTGGGGTGATGAGGTTGAATCCAGAAGTGTGTCATCCAGATCTGTATGAGATCCTGCCCATCACCACCATGCATGTTAAATGTGGCCATGCATGGTCTGGGAGCCCAGTCATGGTTTGTGTATCCTAGCCCCATGTTTTAATTTTCTACTACCTGGAAAGAAGTCACAAACCAAGCATGCTTTGCTTGGCTTATAGTGCTTTAAAAATTTTAGTTGCCAACACTTATAAATTAGTAAGTGTATATCTAGTAACATATATCTATATAGATATATGGCTTCTTTTAAAAAAATAGATGAGCAATATGGTGTCATGATTAAGAGCCTGGACTTGGTGGCTAGAATGGTTGGGTACAAAATCCTGGTGCTGCCACTTACTAGCTATATGTGCTTGAGCGCACAGTCATTAGGTGCCTTCGTTTCCTCATCTGCGAAATGGTGTTGATGAATAACAGTGCTTACCATATAGTTTTTGTTGGGAGAATTATGTGAGCTATTATATGCAAAGATATTGAACCAGCGCACATATGATGAATTACATAAATGTTTGTTGTTGTTATTATTGTTTAACAACCACGGACTAAGTTTTCCACTATGTCCTTTAGATGGAGCCTTTGATTTCCCATCTGTCTCTGTCCTCATTGGGTTGATCTTACTCACTGACTTGCCTCACCCATGAAGGCTTCTGAGTTAGTGACCCTTTGAGAATGAGAATACACTAGCATTTACTCAGTGCTTGGAATTTGATTGGAGTTCTCTACAGAACTATTCATTTATTTAGCACATATTTACTGAACACCAACCATGAGACAGGCACCTCTGCTCTGGTCACTGGCTATAAAACCCCAGAGAAGTTTAATAAAAGGGAGAGGCAGGGCTGGTTAAATCTCCTGAGGTTATTAGGCATGAAATAGTTTTCTCTCTTCCGTGAAGGGATTCCAAATCAGAAGTCCATGAAAACACATCCTATGGGGATGGGGAAGGACACTGAATTCTTCAAGAGTGTGGTTAAGAAGAAATGAAACTATGATTTAATAACATTGCAATATTGAGATTTTTTCATGCTGTCTATAGATAAACGTTCTTGGTACTCACAAACAAAACAACTTACTATATTAGTTTTTAAAGTTTATTTTCTTTGTACCAAAAACATACATGCATACAATTTAGAGTCAAGATTCTGAAAGAGCTGTCTTCAATTTCTTGCTTCCCCAGATGCAACTGATTTCAATTTTTTGGCTGTTTCCATATTGCTAAATAACCTAGGACTATTACTACCAAATTATTTTTTGGTGTTTGTCATTTTCTATTTACTTTCTATTATGAAAGATGAAGAGTTAGTTTCTCCCACCTCTAGACCACTAACATATTCATATAACTCATATACCCTTCTTGTCCCTCCATTTTCTCAGTTCCATTTTGTCATAATTTTTGGTATTTACTAATCAACATTTGATATTTATTTTAGCATGACTATGTCAACAGTATCCAAAGATAAGTTATATAGCATTCCATGATTTCTTTCCTTTTCTGCAGAACATGTATTTCCTTTAGTTATCTGTTGTTTTGATGTTTTTGTTTGGTTTTCTTGTGTTTATTATTAATTCAACTCATCATATTTCCCAGGATATATGAATCTTCTCTCAATGTACCAAATCTTATCAGGAATTCCATCAGGGCTTGCTCACCTGTCTGGACTGGTTGCTTTCTAGGGTTGCTACACAGATCTTGGGAACTTCTTTCCCACACACTCTGGAAACCCAAGATTCTCTTCTCTTCTCTCTTACATCCTTAGAGCCCTTGTATCCTGAATGCAACTCTCCCTGTTTCTACCTTTATTTTCTCTCACTGTTGGTGGTGCACATTCTCTAGTAGCTTCTAGAGAAGAGTGCAAGGGAGAAGAGTTTATTGAAACCTTGAATAGCTGAAAATGTCATTTTCTACTTTCATATTTGATTGATTACTTTGCTGAGTAAAGAATTCTAGGCTGGCAATCCTTCTTTTAGAAAATAAAAGGCACTTTTCCATTGCTTTCTGGCTTCCAGAGTTGTGGTTGAAAAGCCTGATGCTACTCTGATTATTTGATTATTGTTTGTATTATTCTAATACATTGTATGACACCCCACCATGCCCTGCTCTTCCAGCACTGGAACCCTACAAAATTACTTCTTTGTCCAATGTTCTCAGAACTCTTGATGATAAACTTTGCTGCAGGTTATTTCCATCCATAGCATGGACCCATCATTTTGGAAATAAATCCATAATTTCTAGGAATTTATATATTTATTTATTTGATATATTTCTTTCCTCTCTCTTTCTGTAATCCCTACTACTTGGTGTTGTGTCATTTGGACTCAACCTGTATAATTTTCTCATCAATTCTAGATTCTTCATTTATGTGTTTAGTTCTAATTTCTGGACATTTTCCTTATTTTCCAATATTTGTACTAAAGATTTTTTCATTTCTCCCATACTCTTAATTTTCAAGGCCTCTTTTTTTCCCCTCTGAATGTCATTTTCACTCATGTCCTGCTCACCTCATGAATGCAATATATTTGTTGCTAATGATGTCAATGATAGGTTTCTCTTTGGCTTTTCTTCTTTCTACATGTGCTATTTCTCTGACTTCCCTCTGTGTCTGGTGACAGCCTCGCATATTAGATTCTTTCTCAAGTGTCCATTTTTCTCTTAGTTGTCCATTTATATTAAAGAGTGTGGCCCTAAAAAGCTGTTCAAAAGCTTGGTGTACCCAAGTGGGGCTTGTGGACTATATAGTCTTAACTGTAAGTTTAGGCCTGGCTGTTTTATTGGGTCAGATGGTCCTGATTTTTCCTCCTATTTGAAGGTTATTAAGCCTGACTACCTGGTTTCTTTAAGCTTCCTGGGGGAAGAAGGCTCTCAGTCTTAATATTCAGTATGCACAAACACCTAATTTCCATTTTTAAAGCGGTACTGCTGCATTCAGCTGTGTGCTCTCAGTCCAAAGAACTCTCTATTGCATGCTTTCCAGAGAATAAAACTCTGGGCTTCTGCCAGGATAGGAGAGGGGTACTTGGAGTTGGGGAAGGCTTCCAAAGACTAAGGCCATTCTTAACAGGCTTTCAACCAATCCTCCTGCCTTAGGATTTTCCATCAAATGTACTTCTAGAAGTTTCTGGTCCCTGAGCCTCTTTGGAGTACAGGATAGAAATCAGGCTCGTTATCAGCTTCTCCTCTGCTTCTTTAGTTAATCTTTCTTCATCTTCTTTGCCAAATTTGGTTGCTGTTTTCTATTTTACTTTTATTTTTGTCCTTATGAGTTTTTGCCTTTTGAAAAATCTTACATTTTTATTTAAAGTGGAGTGTAGGGTGGGAGAAGAAGTAAAAGCATGTGTTCCAGCTACTGTCTGTTTGAAGCAGACCAGGGATCCCTTTTAGGGGCCTGCTGGGCACCCCCTCCCAAACATAAAAATTTTTTAAAATTTGTCATCCTTTCAAGGGAAATTTCAGGCACCTAGGTAGGCTTGAAAAGTAAATGAGCAATCCTATAAGCAAGAAGATACAATACTGAGAACTTAAACAATAGTCTCCCAATCAAGTCAGAATCACAAAGTATTTTGGTTCCCCATAGAAACTAAAAGATAATATTTTAACATATATTCTTAAGTTGTTTTTCAGAAACCTGGACCCACACCAGATGGAAAATGCTGACCACCATTATGGAGATCTCATGCAGATAAGGGAGAAATAAGAACTGAACTCTATTAATTTTTGTCTAAATTTCTTCCTGAGGGCCCTGAAAAGAGTCACGCCTAAAGGCCACACTTCATCATTCTTTTTTGCTGACCCTAAGTTTTTAGACAAAGCCCTGCTTCTTCAACCAACTGCAAAATAAAAAATTTCTGAATCCACCCATGACCTGTGAACCCCCACTCTGAGATACTTCTCTTTTTGGGCCAAACAATGTAAAGCCTCCATGTATTGTTATGGTTTTGCCTATAACCTCTGCTTCCTACTTTTAAAACCCACCTAGGCCATCAGGGAGTTTGAGTCTTAAACATTACTTGCCCAGTTCTCCTTGCTTGGTGCCCTGCAACAAATGCTTCACTTTCTCTTGCTGAAAATTCTAGTATCAGTGTTTGGCTTTTTCTGTATGCTGGGCAAGGAGACCGAAGTTTGGTTTGGTAACATTTTGACCTCAGAAATTTTAAAACCACTCATAATCACATATACACATATATACACACATACACATACAAACTCTTAATCATTCAGCTTTACTTTAATTGCAACCATAGACATCATACACAGTAAGTAAAACAAGTTACTTGATTTGAAATGGATCAGTGAGTAGAGCTTTTTACTGCAAAGTTGGCAAAATAACAGGAACCATTCTCTACTAAATACACTTCAGACTTAGGGAAAAATGACAGATTTGTTGTGCTTGTCATTACAAAGGCTGTTTTATGATTTTATAAGAAAATAAAGCAAGCCTTTGTTTCTGCAAACAATTCAGTCAGAACTAAAAAGGAAAGCCAATGAATTCAGTGTACTCACAAAATACTGCCTTTTGCTTTTCTGATATAGGATATAGGGAGTTTCATCAATCAGATGGTGACAGGGATGAGCGGTGTGGTGACAATGAAGCCAGTGCTAGTCAGAGACAATGGGTTTCGATCCCTGCTTCACCTTTCGTTAGCCCTTGGTCTTTGGGCAGGTTACCCAGCTGAGTTGTTCTTTCCTCTTTGTAAAGTGGGGATAGATGTCACAGAGCCACTTTGTGGATTAAATAAGAAAACACACAAAATTGCATAGTGCCATGCCTGGTACAAAACAGATACAAACTGCTGCAATAAAACCTCAAGGGCCTTTTTTTAAATTTTTCTAAAAAGCAAAGCCGGCGTTCTCATCTGGTAAAATAAGAGTATTTTCCATGAGGAGACAAAAAACTCAGCATGGTAGTGATGATTAGTTGTGTAAATGGAGCTGTAGCTCTAGAAGAACTGACAAGCATGTTTGACAAGCTCATGTATCATTTCTCCATCTGAGAACAGCATAACACTTTCGGCTTCCATGAATTCGTTTGCTTGTGGCTGGCTAAAACTCAAGCCATCTTTATGGCGGTTTTCAGATTTTTGCCATTATTGCTATTAAAACCCATTTTAGAAGTAAAACACTCATGTGAAACAAAACACCATCATAAAGCATAATATTAAATGATTCTTCATGTGAATAAAACAAATATTTTGTAGTTTGGGTAAAAGACTATATCTCAAACAAATTAGCATATAAATGTCTACTTTTTAAAATAAGAAATATACCACAGGATATTTTTAGATGGATACTTTCTGGGCTAAATTATATTTTTTATTTATATCAATTTGTAATTAAGAATACACCTATTGTATAAAACAAATTTAAAGGCAATTTTCCTACTTAAAATCTAAGAGTAAAGTAACTGTATGGCAGTGGTGATAGAAGCTTCTGAGGAATAGATGACTTCAGAATACCAACCAGCAGGAAGCATCTAGAAGGACAGGGTGTATATTCTTAAAATTTAGCATAGGGCTTAGTGCATGGTGGACACTTAGGATGCATTTGTTGAGGGAAGGCAGAAGAATGAAAGAATGGAAGTTGGGGCAGGGTCTCTGTGTACAGAAGCAGGTTATATACTGCACAACTCCACGACACACCACTTCCACAGCCAGTTCTGACATGATAAATGAATGGATTGAAATAAATAAAATTAAATAGAATAGCCTTAAAGTTGCATGAGGGTTTGCATGAAGAAGCCATCTTGAGCCCTAAATATGTTTGGAATAGTAAATCCTGATATGCTTTCTTAATTTTAGTAGCTGTAGCTGTTGACACTATAGTGACATACCATCTTTGCTGCATAGTGAACGAGCTGAGAGGCTAAGCAAACTAATTAAAAAAATAAATGACTTTAGGAACACTTAGGATAGTGCTGAAGTCTATAAAATCCCAATCCATCTTTCTACTTTTCTCTTGCTAGGTCACATTAGGGTTTGGGAGAATCTAGGCTCTCTCTTATACATATAGCTTCTTGCTCTTAATATTTATTCTGAATTGCAGTACCATTCTTTTTAGTGTTACAGTAGATATGTGTGGCTTATTGGTTATAAATAAAATTTCATTTTTCAGTATTAAATTTATATCATCCATGTTGAATCAGAGAGCAGCATTTCATACTGCCCAACTGAGAACTTTTATTTACTTTTTGCCTGAACCACTGACAGCATTGCTATCTGACAGAGTGCAGTGGGGCACTTTTATGTGACCTCATCACTCTTTCTTGAAAAAACCAGCTCTTGGTCACAGTCACTACCTCTATATCTCCTTTGGTCTTTAAGCATTCATCATTTGCTTCATTTTCTTGGGACATTTATGGATGCACTTAGACTATGGATATTAAAAGCCTCAAAAAACCCTCAATTTCCATTCTAGAAAAGTCCATTGGAGCTAACATTTTAAAAGTTGTTTTTAAAAAAGCAGTTATAAAACTAGAGCCTGAGGAAAGGAGAAAAATAAGTACATTTATATGGTCCACTTTTCCTTCTGGTTCAGTTTTCCAGGTACTGTGCACCATGGAGGAATTCAAGGATTTACTTAAAGTAAGAGATATTGTTTTAGTCTTGTGAAAAGGATTATAGATGCATAGTGGATATATAGGAAGACAGTCTTAAAAGTAAATAAATGTAATTTTTGTTAAATAGATTATTGTAAAAGCTTAATTCACAATACATTGTGAATTAAGTAATACAATACAATAAACGAATAATATATACAATATAGTAATAATTCACAATATTAAATGTAGGGAATTTAAGTGCATCTATCTCTCATCTAATTATTCATCTGGGCTGTGATATACACGTTTATTGAGTACTGACTCATCACTTGCCAGGCACTGTACTAGGTATATAAAAAACTACATAATTTTAATTATAAAAATTACATAATTTTATTCAACGATTAAAACAATCCTATATTTGCTAGCTATCCTTATTTTCATTTTACAATTTTACATATGAAGAAATATAAGACTGGAAAGCGTCTGAGTAACCTGCCCACTCATACAGCCAGTTTGTGCTGGAGGTATGACTAACTCCACATTTCTGTATCATGACATAAAAACTCGGCAAAGACATGTAAAACAGTTGTCACACCTGCAAAACAGTTAACAACACAGTTTTCTAATGTCTTTAAAAATTATTTGAAAGAAATAACTTCTACTTACAACTTATGGTTATTCCAAGTTCCACATTGTGCTTCTTAGGGAGCTTTACATGAAATGTTCCACTACTTGGGATGACAGACTCTGTAATTTCAAAACAAAAAAGAGTGTGTTAACAGAACCTGAGGATGGAGCACCCATCAATAAAAATGCATTGGGAATACTTCCATCATAATCATCTATAGCTAAAACAGTAGGAACTGAAATAAGATGAATGCCTTTAAAATCCTGGTAAATTAAGCTCCTAGTGTTCAATAAATGCCCTATCCATTGGCAACTGTGTACAATTCACAGCAACAGTTGAGTTCAGTATTTCTCAAATGTGATGCACACATCACCTACATCAAATTTACCTGAATACGAGTTACAAATAATGGTTCCTGAATCATTTCAATCTATGCATCAGAATCTCTAAGGTGATGCTCAGGCATAGTAAAGTTTAAGAACCTTAGGTCCTATTTTATTCTTTCCACCCCAGCCGTATTTTCCAAGAGTGTACTATTCAGTAATTCTTCTCCCCCACCCCACCCCCATTTATTGTTTGAAGGTATCTGGGAAAATAGATTTCAGGAGAGATGTCGGTTTGGTGTGATGGTTGTTAATTGGGCAGTGAGAGTGGGTGGAGAGGTGCCTTAATTTGTAATGTAAATAGTGAAAAGTGCAATTTAAGAGGTAGAATCAGGAGTGACATTCAAAATATTTCACAGCCAGAACAGTATTGCTTATCAATCAATCACACTAAAATAACCAGACTAGATGCTGACCACAGAGCTGGAACACAGGGACCCAGGAGATCCCAACTACATTAAATGGTCCTTTAGTTTCTGTATAATGGGGAACTTTTAGAAATCCCAGAGAGGATGGGGGCACTGGAAGAGAGTGAAAGTGGGCTCAGATACTGAGCAGGCAGTAAAGAAATAAGCTAACATTGAAGCAAGAGAGAGAGAATCAGTGTGCACTGGCTGAATCTCAACCCAGGACAGAGCTAAACTAACTGTACCCAGACCTAATTAATGTCCCAGAAAGCAAGAAATCACTACAAGCTCTTAAATATACTCTTCTTAAAATTCCTTTAACAGTCAGAAAGACCTTCAATTAAAGATAAGGTTAAAATGGAAATATCCATTGAAGAGATAGCATAGCATCTATTCATACTAAGTTGAACGACCATAATGCCTTTTGAAGGTTTTGGAAAGAAGTGGGGAGAGGTTTCAGGAATAATGGAAACAGCATAAAGACAGGAATGTGGGATGGGTGAGCCAGCCACAGGCCTGCTTGATCAGCTTGACTCCAGGCAGGTGCCCAGCCGGCACACAAACAACCACTGCAGAACCATTAGGCCCTCAGGCCCTTAGTTTAATTTACCAGTCACATATTTAACACATTTGAGTCTGTGCAAAGTGGAGGTGATGGTTAGGATTAGACTCATGGAATCGAGAGAGGACTCTTTTTTGTTTGGCCTTGAATTGCTCTTCTTGACCTCTTGTCCTTTCCCAGGAGAAATTCAGGCATTAAACGTTTCACCAGACCAGATAAGTTTTCAACTCAGAAGGTTCGCCATACAGTGATAAACTGGAGCACACAACAGAAATTTGATTTCCCTGGGCCTGCCACTTTAGAAAGCCACCTATAAAAAGGATCCCCAAGCTGGCTCTCTCAGCCTCAATGCCGCAACTGGGTCTTCCTTCTCTGGCCTCCCTCCTTCGCTCTGGTTTTTATTTACTTCAGAGGGGAGTGAGGGAATCAGCTGCCTTTCCTACTTCCTCTCTCGACAAAGTGAGTGTCATGGACTGAGTTAATACCTTTGGGCCAGGCGCGGTGGCTCATGCCTGTAATCCTAGTACTATGGGAGGTTGAGGTGGGCAAATCACGAGGTCAGGAGTTTGAAACTAGCCAAGCCAATATAGTGAAACCTTGTCTCTACTAAAAATACAAAAATTAGCCAGGTGTGGTGGTGTGCACCTTTAGTCCCACCTGCTTGGAAGGCTGAAGCAGGAGAATCGCTTGAACCCAGGAGATGGAGGTTGTGGTCAGCTGAGATTGTACCACTGCACTCCAGCCTGGGCAACAGAGCAAGACTCTGTCTCAAAAAACAAAAATCTACTTTTGACTTTGGGGTTGTCTCTCTCGTGTGCCAGGAAGTGAATTCACATATATTTATTTGTTTATTTATTCACTAAGAATTTGTACCCTTTAAATTTCTCAATAGGACTTGAGATAGAGAAAATTATTTCCCACAGTAGATTTCCAAGAGACTGGCTACTTTGAAAAAGAGAAATGAAGTAGGTAAAAAACCACTTAGGTGTGCTTTACTTCCTGACTTCAGGAGCTGCAAATGTCAGAAATATTTACTTAGAAAATATTTTTCCAATTCATGCCTTTCCTGAGTCCTCCCCATACCACACTCTAACAACAAAAGGCTAATTGACACCTTCCTTCCACCCTCAAAGTGACAGTTTAAGAATTTGGAGTTAGCATGCAGACTGGGGACAGAGAGGGCCTTTGGAAGTGGCCAGGTTTTGCCCATATGCACCAGCAGCCAGTCAGCAGAGAGAGGGAAGAAAGAAGCAAGCGTTTATGAGGAGAAAGCCTGTGCCTCGTCTTGACAGCCATTGAAGTCAGGTTCTAGAGACTCCTGGCTGTGAAACACAGGTTGCACTTCCAGTGAATGCCTCTTCTCTGATTAAACTAGGTGGAGTGCATTTTTCTTGTTGGCAACTCAAAGATCCCTGATGAACACATTGATTCAGTAGAGGAAGTGGGATGAAAGCAAGCAGAAAGCTTCCACATGAGCGTTTACAGCCATAGCAGAAATAAATGATTTGATTACTTAGATAAACACACAAATGGCCCCTAAGGAAATGCACGTGAAGCATCACTATTTGTAGAACTCATTTCACGAACAAGTGACCATTTACTATTTTATTTCTTTTTTTGGCGGGGGGAAGGCGGTCAGGGTCTCACTCTGTCACCCAGGCTGGAGTACAGTGGCACAATCACAGTTCACTGCAGCCTTGACCTCTGCAGGCTCAGGTGATCCTCCTGCCTCAGCCTCCCAAGTAGCTAGAACTATAAGCACCCACCACCACACCCAACTAATTTTTGTATTTTTTTATACAGACAAGATTTCCGCCATGTTGCCCAGACTGCTCTCAAACTCCTGGGCTCAAGTGATCTATCCACCTCAGCCTCCTAAAAGGCTGTGATTACAGGTGGAGCCACTGTGCCTGTCCTACCCATTTAATATTTCCTGTTTTAAGAAAATGTTCTCTGTGAAAGAGAAAGGGAGCATACTACGTGTTTGTATATGTGTATCTGTAGATGCTTATAACATCTTGCCCATGATGCTATGCTTGTATAAATGAGGTCTTTGAAACACAAGGGCCAGAAAATGCTGTTCCAGAATAGTTACTACAGCAATATTTTGCTTTTATAAATTTTTAATCCAGGGAACCTTGACCAAGATTAACATTGTTAATGACACTGCAGGAGATATTATCACTTCCTGGAAAACAGTAATGAATCACTTCTGACTACATGAGGTTTGAAATATTCATAATGATGAACAAATATCAACTAATAAATCTCTTTGCTCAAGCTGTGGCTTCATTTTAATCTTTAAATGCCAACATGATTTATATTTGTTATTTTTTCTTTATATAATTATTTGGCTGTTAAAGCAAAGAAGTATTTAATTTGGGGTTTCTTAAAGAAACACTAGGAAAGAGGAAAAGATCCAATATTTGGAAAAGCAGCAGATTTAGAGGAAGTTTGTTAGACTCACATGTAATTATTTTGTACTTCCCCGATTTTGTTTTATCTCTGTTAATACTATAATTAAAAACACATTTGGGTAAACAAAGGTCTCCGGCTTTCCCAGCAGTCTGTTTTTCTGCCTGAAGCATTCATTGTTGGCACAGTAAGATAACCACCACATCATAATTCATCAATGCGGACACTCTGTGAGGAACGTGAATGCTTAACTCCCACTAATGCAGAGAAAGGCACGGGGGTGGGGGGTCCATAATGATGGCAAACATCATTTGATAGGATTTTCACTGAGACTTCTTTCCAGAACAAAGATGTATTTTTTCCCAACGAAATAACTTCAGAGGTAAAGTAGAAACTTCAGGTATTTTCCATGGTATTAGTAGGAGATCAGTGTTTAAAAGATAGTATCGAACAAGGTAAAATGTAAATTATGCATATGTTAAGATTACAGCTTTATAAAATAATATGTATGGTAAAGGATTTTGGTAAGAAATACAAAAATTTAAACAAATTTATTAGCCTGATGGGTTATGAACACTTTTAACTTAAAATAATTCCATTAAAGTTACTATGACATTTGTGCAGTGCAGTGTAGTACCTATAATTAAAGAGCCAGATTTGGGGCCAGGGCACAGTGGCTCACACCTGTAATCCTAGCACTCTGGGAGGCCAAGGTGGGCAGATTGCCTGAGCTCAGGAGTTTGAGACTAGCCTGGCCAACATGATAAAACCCTGTCTATACTAAAAATACAAAAATACTTAGTCAGGCTTTGTGGCACACACCTAATAATCCCAGCTACTCAGGAGGCTGAGGCATGAAAATTGCTTGAACCCAGGAGATGGAGGTTGCAGTGAACTGAGATGGTGCCACTGCACTCCAGCCTGGGCTAAGGGGAGAGAGATTTGGGAAAAAATGAGTCAAGGTTTTTAACCACTGCATGTCACTCAAAATATTTTTGAAATAGAGATAATTTGTCTCTGAGGTCCAAGGGTTTGGGAATTAATACCTGGTTGTAAAATATTTCTGAGGCAAAATGTTGGAAATGGATGGCTTACATCCAGACAATTAGGAGTAGACCCAAAGTACTGAGCAGTCTTGAAACAGCTCACATCCAGATATTCCCCACTAATGTCCCAAGTTCTCGACTGGCTAGAAAGGATTTTTCTGAATCCAATAGTTTCCAATAGATACTAGTAGGTTAGTAATGACTAACGAGTATTTTATTGAGGACTATGATGCTGTATCTGGGCTCAGCAGGAGAATACTGGTGTCACCTAGTGATGTCTATCATGAGCTAGGGAGGAAGGAAGGACAAGATGAGAACATAGCTTTTCTGGCTCTATTCTATATTATTTCCATCTCTTTGAAGTGGGTTACTTTCTGGAACAATGAAGGGCAAGGGGAGATGAACTTACACTTCCTTTTCCTGCCCCTTATCAAGTAAGCTGGGTAGTGAACAAAGTGGGTTTAATAGACACAGTTCCCATTTTTTTAGGAGCTTAAATCTAAGGTATTAAACTATTCAATCAACAAATATTGAAATATACAGATATAGTTACAAGTAAATACTTAGATACTGCTTATGAAGTAGACCAAATTGTGCTGGTAATGTCCAACTGAAATATAGTGAGTGGTGCTGCTGAATGTTCTACAGTGCACACAGTGTTCAACAAACCACCTTCCTGCAACAAAGAATGTCAGTAGGGCAGAGGTTCAGAACACTCGCTCCAATTGCTTCATGCTGGTAACATCTCTTTAAAGAGGCAATGCAATGTGATATGGGAAACGGAGACTCCAAGTCAATAGACTTAGGTCTACCATTCACCCTGCTGAATGACCTTGGGTTTCCTCAACTGAGCCTCAGTTTCCCCACTTATAATGAATAAAGCTGTTGGATTATAAGAGGCATTTCACCACTAATATTGTTGTAGTTAAAAATAATTAACCACTAATGTTGTGTTATTGTAGTTATTGTACATTCTGGGTGTGCTGGACAGCCTTCTTTGAAAATCGTATCTTCACCATCATCTGACCCATCCTTGAAAAATCCTACCTGATTCTTGCTTGGTCACAGCTGACTAGAAGGGTAGGATACTAAACCTAAGCTGGGCCAATTAGATTCTTTCTCTTGGGAATGATAAATTAGAACTGGCTGGGCACTTCAGCAAAGATGGGAAAATTACATACAATACAAAGTCTGAGAAAACTTGTCTACAGGGACAAATGGAGCAGATATGCAGAAATAAGCAGCACTGAAAGACCAGGAACCCCAGAGAAACAGTGAGGGTGATCTCAGCTCCTAATGCAATTTGAAGTTCTGATCCCACTTTCTCAGGAGAGCCTACTGCTCTCCATCCACTCATTCACAGAGTATTTTTTTTTTTTTAAGATGGTGTCTTGCTCTGTCCCTCAGGCTGGAGTATAGTGGCATGGTCTTGACTCACTGCAACCTCAGCTTCCCGGGTTCAAGCGATTCTCCTGCCTCAGTCTCCCCAATAGTTAGGATTGCAGGCATGCACCACTACACCAGGATAATTTTTGTATTTTTAGTAGAGACGGGATTTTACCATGTTGGCCAGGCTGGTCTGGAACTCCAGACCTCAAGTGATCTGCCCACCTTGGTCTCCCAAAGTGCTGGGATTACATGCGTGAACCACTGCACCCAGCCTCATTCAGCAAGTATTGACTGAATGAGAGCTTCCTGTATTCCAAGCAGTACGCTGGGTGCTAGGTAAACATTCATAAACAAAACCCACAAAGTCCTTGATTTCATAGGTTTTTCCACTGGAGGAGAGAGAAAATAAATAAAAATAAATATGCAGTGTAATCTCAGAGTGAGAGAAGGGTTAAGAAGAACCATAAGTCTGGGAAAGAGAATAGAAAGTGATAGTTCGTCAGGGAAGGCTTCTCTGAGCAAGTGACATTTGAGCAAAGACCTGAATGAAGTGAGCCAAACCACCCAGACATGACAGAAAGCAGCTACAGTGAAGCTCCTTCTGCAGAATTTTGCTTGGCATATGCAGTGCAGCTAGTTCACACTCCCCTCCTAATTCTAAGGCCTGCCATCTTTCTGTGAGATTTCCCCGCATGGCTGGTCGTTCCATTACACTGTCTTCCCAATTCTCAGATCTCTCCTGGTTGAGGATCTTTACCTCCACTCTACTTCTGCAAATCACTACCCTACGTCTTGCCTGATCTTTTCTGAAATTCTAAACTCTTAGACAGCACTTTGGCCTTAATCTCCTAGACATCAGCTCTCTCATTCCTTTCTGTCACTATTCCTTTTTCTTCTTGAAGATCTCTAGTTCCTTAAGTCTTCCCTTTTCTCTCAGTTATCAGACTGATCTATTATTGATTCCCATCTCACTCACTTAGGTTCTTTCGATACAGCAGTGTATTGTAGGGCTGGGAGTGTGACCTTTGAAGCCAGACTGCGTGGGTTAAAATCCCAGACTATCATCAACTATGTGTGCCTCAATTTTCTGAGGACATAATCATAGTAACCTCTGCCATTGCTATTATAAGAATTAAACAATTTGATGCACACATCACGTTTAGAAAGTGATAGGCCACAGAGCAAGCATTTGATAAATATTACCATAATAATTATGATGTTACTATCATAATTATTCATCTGCTCAGGCAGAAACATTTTGAACTTCCCTGACTAGTTCTTCTGTTGAATCTTCTCTGGAATCCTCAATCTCTGGCTCAATCTAATCATTTATTTTCTCTGCTCTTATTATTGGCAGCTGAGGTCTTCTGAAAAAAACAAAACCAAACATACTCCACTGTGCAAGTTGATGCTGCTATAAACTTCAAGCTTCCACTCTGCTTGAACATGCTTTTACAGGCTTCTAGTTGGTTTCCTCACTCATTCCTCCCATTTGCTATTCTAAATCTTCATTCTCTTCAACCCTCCAGGCTGCTGATCTGTCATCCTTGCTTGACAGTTCTTACACGAACCACCTAAAAGCCAGCTAAAAATGTACTTATATTCTCACATCCTTTTCTTTTCCTTTTAAAAATTATTTCAATTTTTGTAGGTGCATATTAGGCATGTCTATTTATGGGTTACATGAGATACTTTGATATAGGCATGCAATGCACAATAACCGCATCAGGGAAAATGGGGTATCCATCCCCTCCAGGACCCATACTTTCGGTTTCAAACAATCCAATTATACTCTTCTGGCTATTTTTAAATGCATGATTAAATTATTATTATTATTATTATTTAGTTATTTATTTGTTTTTTTGAGATGGAGTCTTGCTGTGTTGTCCAGGGTGGAGTGCAGTGGCACGATCTTGGCTCACTGAAATCTGCATCTCCTGGATTCAAGTGATTCTCCTGCCTCAGCCTCCCGAGTAGCTGGGATTACAGGCACATGCTGCCATGCCTGGCTAATTTTTTGTAGTTTAGTAGAGAGGGGTTTCAGTGTGTTGCCCAGGCTGGTCTAGAACTCCTGAGCTCAGGTGATCTTCCTGCCCTGGCCTCCCAAAGTGCTAGGATTAAAGCCATGAGCTACTGGGCCCGGCCAATTAAATATTTTTTACTACAGTCACCCTGTTGTGCTAGCAAACACCAGGTCTTATTCACTCTTTCCAAAATTTTTTGGACTCATTAACCATCCGCACTCCCACTATCATTACTACTCTTCCCAGC
The DNA here is from genome assembly GCF_049354715.1 of Callithrix jacchus. Lineage (NCBI taxonomy): Eukaryota > Metazoa > Chordata > Mammalia > Primates > Cebidae > Callithrix > Callithrix jacchus. Next base: position 52,777,082 of record NC_133510.1, on the reverse strand, counting down.
CTCTGGTAATCATCCTTCTACTGTCTATCTCCAGAAGTTCAGTTAAGTTTTAGCTCCCACAGTTAAGTGAGAACATGTGAGGTTTGTCTTTCTGTGTCTCACACCCTTTTCTACAAACTCATAGGAAGAGGTCTTCTACCTTCTGTCTTGGACTTCTCTTTCTCATTCCTTTGTGGATCTAATTCCATCAATTATCTCTTCTCTCCCTCATTCATGTCAGGCCCCAAACATGCTCAATCTCTCCACTCTTAACAAAACAAAGCCACGAAATAAAATAACACCCTTCTGAACTCGCAGTCTCCCACTATCTGTTGTCTCTTCTTCTTTCTCTACAGCTAAATTTATTGACCTCACCAACTGTCCCCTGGGGCAAAATTGACCCTGGTTGAGAACTACTGAATATAAAATAGAGCAACAGGTATTTAAGTGAATGCAGTAGAAGTTCTCAAAAGAGGAGCCTACAGTGGTCTCCAGTCTCTTTCATCCATTCAGTGCATTTTTCCTGCCACACTCTTTTCCAAAATCCATTTCCTAAAGCAGACAGCAAGCACAGCGCCTCTGTACTTGTCACTCTCCATTCATTCCTCAGCTCACTGCAATCTGACTTCGGCCCCTACTCCCCAGATCTATTCATACTATGGCAATGTCTTTCTTCTTAATGGCCAAATCCAAAGGACATTTCCTACCTTACGTAACTTGAATTCTCCATAGTACCTTTAAGCTATTGATCATGACTTTCGCCTTGAAATTCTTTCTTTGGCTTCCAAAATGCCACATTCTTTTGGTTCTCTTCCATTTCTCAAGGTGCACCTTCATCACCTTTGCTCACATTTTTCCCCTTTAAGTCTCAGTATTCCTCAGGCAGAGTCCCCTCCTCGGACCCTTTCTTACTGCCACTCTTTCCTTAGTGGTCTCCTTTTTTCCAATGACTTTAACAATCACTGCCATGTTGATCACTCCTTGGTCTTGGTATCCAGCCCAGACCCTCAATCCTAGGCTCCAGAAGGTACTGCCTGCACTACTCTCTCCTGAGCTTTCTTTCTGCATTCCAGTGGCAACACAAATTTGGCGAGTCTATTCTTACCATTTAGCAGCTCATTATCTCCTATTTAGCTTTGAGCTCTTTGAGGATACGAATCTTTTCTATTTTCTCTTTCAGTGATCTGAACATAGCACAGTGCTTAGCACCTAGTAACTGGTGCTCAGTAACAGTCATTTGAATTAAGGAACAGACAGACATGCTTGTCTTTTTTCTCTAGTATTGGCAGAGGATTTGCCAACTCATCTCTAAAAACAGAATTATTTTTCCTATTTCCATATTTCCCCTCTTCCAGTCTTCTCAGCTAAAGACATCACTGTCTACCCAACTGCTTACCCTCATACCTCACGAGCCATCCATGCTCTTCTCCCTCATCTTCCATATCCAACCCATAAGCAAGTGCTGTCAGCTGTGCTTCAAGCCATGTCCTAAATTCCACTATTTGTCACCACTTCCAGCACTACCACTGTGTCAAGCCACCATCATGCCTTACCTGTCCAACTGCCACAATCTCCTAACTGGCTTTTCTGCTTCTATTTCCCCTCCCATGTCAGAATGCTCTTTCTAAAACGTTCCTCAGATTAGTTCCTCTGCATAAAATGCTCTATGGCTTCATTATACTCAGAATGTGATCTAAATTCCTTACCAGGCACTGCATTACTCGGCCCCTCTAACCCCTCCAAATCCAATCCCAATCCAAACCCAACTCCCTTATATTGTTCCAGAGCAGCCCTTTTCGTTTCTCCAGCAAACTAATTGTTCTGGCTAAGGCCTTTACACTGTCTACTCCCTCTCCCTACAATGCCCTCTTCTGAGAGCCTTACAAAGTTACTCTTCTCAGCCTTCACATCGCTGCCCAAGTGTCACTTCCTTAGAAAATGAGCCTACAAAACTAGCTCCCTTAAAGTAATTCTCTAACCCTCTATCCTGCTGCATTTTCCTTAGAGCACATATTCTTTAAATTTTAATTAATTAATTTTTTTGAGACAGGCTCTCACTCTGTCTTGCCAGCTGGAGTTCAGTGGCACAACTACTGCTCATTGTAGCCTTGACCTCCAGGGGTCAAGTGATCCTCTCAACTCAGCCTCCTGAGTAGCTGGGACTACAGATGTGCACCACCACGCCAGGCTAATTTTAAAAACTTTTTTTTTCAGAGATGGGGTCTTTCTATATTTCCCAGGCTGGTTTTGACCTCTGGGCTCAAGTGATCCTCCCACCTCAGACTCCAAAGTGCTGCGATTATAGGTGTAAGCCACCACACTGGGCAATATTTGTTAATTTTTAAATTAACTTCCTATATGCTGCTATAATATAAGCTTCATATAATAGAAGCTTTTTACAAAATATAAGTTTTGTGTTCTTTTTTACTTTCCTGCCTATTATGACATCTACTTTGTGATTATGCAGAGGCATAACTGGCCCATGGTAAATAGTAAATAGTTGTTGGAATAATGTGATCCCTGTGTCTACAAGTATATCTTTACTGATTGGTAAAGATTATTGGGTCCGTGGGCTAGTCTTTCACTGTGTGAAGACAATTTTCCTAAATGGGAACTAGCACCAATCTCTAAAACTTGCACCCGATCAGGACTCTGTCTATAACCAAACTTTAGTTTGGCTCCCTGGAGTCCGCTTCTTAACTAGGCCTTGTCTTTGGCCTGGGAGCCCAATTTTAGCAAGAATCCTGCTGAGTCAGTTTAGGGAGAATCCCCTTGGTCCCCTCACCTTTGATATTTAATCAAGTTCCTTTTCATAATTTTTCATTAAATGACTCCATTCTTTGTCACTGGCTGTAAATTCCCAACTGCCCTGGCTATATTTGTAGTTGGGTTCAACCTCTCCCTCCTACTGCAATATTCTTTTTTTAATTTTTATTTTTTTTGAGATAGAGTTTTGCTCTTGTTGCTCAGGCTGGAGTGCAGTGGTGTGATCTCAGCTCACTGCAACCTCCACCTCCCAGGTTCAAGCAATTCTGCTGCCTTAGCCTCCCAAATAGCTGAGATTATAGGCACCTGCCACTATGCCTGGCTAATTTTTTATATTTTTAGTAGAGACAGAGTTCCATCATGTTAGCTAGGCTGGTCTTGAACTCCTGGCCTCAGGTGATCCACCTGCCTTGGCCTCCCAAAGTGCTGGGATTACAGGTGTGACCACCCCGCCCAGCCTACTGCAATATTCTTGACCGCCTACTGTAGTAGTCTCCAATAAAGTCTTCCTTGTCGTTTTTAACAAGTATCTGCTGCCATTTCTCTTTAACATTAAAGACTAAATATTTGCCAACTGGGCTTGTTTAAATACACTTAGGGAATTTTCATGACTCTCAAAAGAAGTTTCCTGTGTTCTTTGCAGTGTGCAGGGTCAAAGAGAGGCTTTACTTGTCTCTGTGGCTGAAGAATATGGTTTCTGTAATACACAGAAGAAAGAAAGAACAAAGGCCATATGATTTATTTTTATGGCCTCTATAGTTGTGGCTATTACTTACTCAATTTGTCACATTTATTTTCAGTTGTTCCTGTGGTGACATTTTAAGGAATAATCCAAAACAATGCTCAATTCAAAATGACACCCCAAACCTCCTAAACAAAAGCATGTTCAGCATATAAAACAACAGTTTTCTCTCTGCCACATAACCAGTATAATTCACATGCAGTCCACTCCTGACTCTGCCACTGACTTGAGATGATATGATTATACCTGCGACATCAAACTCGATTTCCAGCGTGACCTTGCTCGTGATTGAAGAGTCTCGGAGGAGCTGATTGGCTTCTTCGAAGGTGCTGTCTTCTGTTGGAATTCCATTGATGGCCATCACTCTGTCTCCAATCTGAAGCACCCCACATCTAATTTAGAACCATATGTGAGAGGTTGTAGATAGAGTAAATAATTACCAAGTTGAGCTTGCCAAATCTACCTTGCTTGATCCTTGCAAAACAGCATAATAATTTGGTCTTGCTTATTCAATGCTGTGGGCATCATAAAGGTCAACTTCAATGTTTTATGCTGTTGCATTTCATGGTTATAATTGTAAGCAGGGGGATTCTAAAGTATCTCAGGGAGATAATAATTCATAACCATGGTATCGTTAGAATCTGATCCAAACCAATATTTAGTAATGATGAATGTACACGCCCCCATGGCAAAGAAATTATTGAAGTTGAACTTCAGGATATTGTTTTAATGGGGTTTTATCCTTTTTAATTAATATAGCTTCAAGTCCCTTGATGGACAAAATCTGCTAAATAAAGGCACCCATGCTTATTACCCTTTTCAAACCTGATCAAGAACATAAAACTTTACTGTCAGAAGAGAGTTCATCATATCTTGCATTTTCTGCAGTGAGCAGTGATTTATAATTTACTAGCTGTTCAACGACAGCAGGTACCAGAAATGCAGAGCAGAAAATGATGCTGTGAACGAAAGCGTCTCACCTCTCTGCTGGGCTGTCAGCTTCAATATAGGAAATCAGAGGTGGAGAAGAGAGCGTTTCTGTGGCAAAGACACTGCCCTGCAGTTGGATTCCAAATCCTGTGACAGGATCTGCTGTCAGCACAACCTCTGTGGTTTCTGTGTGAACAACCTGCCCAGCCAGTCCCACTGTGCTAGAGGCTAAGGACACTAGAGAAACAAACAGAAAATAATGACTTTAGGTTGGAGCAAGCACCAGGAATACCAGCATTTGCAAAGTAGATCTTGTCTCTGCACAAAAACTCATTGGCAACAGTTGGAGGTTAAATTATGGCCGTCTGGTTTAGCAAGAGTTGAAAAAGATAAACAAATCTCTCAATACTCAACACATTTCAATCATAACATCAGTGTATCCCTGCACCCTGGCTCCTCACTCCTCAAACCAGGGGTCATTGTGGGGACTTTAAGAGGATGGCTTTGGGGTTAGGGTACTTTAAGAGGATGGCTTTATCACTGAGCACCAGCTGGGGAACCTTGGGGTAAGCCATTTTGTCTCTTTGTGTGTCTACATCCTATTTAAGAGAAAGGGAGTTGGGCTAGCTGGTCTCATGTTTTCTCCACTTTAGCCATTTGCATCTGGGCTTTGTGACTTTTAAGTAATCCTACCTTCAGCTCTGAAGAAATAATTAATCTAAATCTGGTGAGGCTATGCCAGTCCTCAGCCTTAATCCAGTGTTGTGTTGGCACAATGAGGTTGTTTAAACTCTGTACATTCTTCAAGTCCCCCCACTGCCCTAGAGTTTGGTCTCTTCAGCCTTGCTCTTTCCCACTGGGTCTCTAGTCAAGTGCAGGTGGAGAGTCATTGCCTTTGCTGGCTTCATTTTCCCCACTCTCCACCTGGACCCCTGGCGACCATTTTAATAATGCATCTCCTAGGCTCAAAGATTCTTAAACCTCATGGGATTTTTTTCTATACTCTATATTCTTTGGTAATGCCCAGTCAACTCCACTGCTGTTACCAAGTTGCTGAAGGGTGCTAGGAAAAGTCACTATGAATTGACAGTATTCTCTATTAGACCCTTAAATTCTTTGTCATTTGATATTTTGGCACCTTATTTCATTCCACAAAGGATCTATCTCAAATGTTTCCACCCTAAATAAGGGTCAAATGTTACTCTTAATTTCCTGTAAGACTGAAAAGATCCAACCCTTTGACCAGAGTTCTTTAAACAGCATTCTGTTTAACCTCAGTTTCTCTGTATCATTATTGGTTCCCTCTTCCTCCCCGTCCCCAACTATAGGAGAATATATTCTTAGTCCCATTTCAAGGCTAATTCCCCCTTTTAGTGTTTTTGAAACTATCCCTTTCCACCCCGCCACTGCTTTTGTGCCATGAAAACACTTCTCTTTTGCTGCTTTTTTCAAGCTTTCCTACTCATTCCCCCAGCTTTCAGACCACTGTGTATAGATATGTGCTGGCTCTGAAGCTGCTTAAAACTTGCCTTCTGCCTTCACGCTTTACTGAAACTACTCTCACCAATGACTTCCTGACTGCTAAAATCAATGGCTTCGCCTGCTCTACCTACCCCACAGTGACTGCATATTGGACCATCCCTTGCTTTCTAAAATCGTTCACTTGATGAAGCTTTGTTCTGAGCATCTTACTTTTTCAACCCCAGCCAATTGCTTTGCCTCCCTCTGCATTGCAGTGCACAGTCGTGTCTTAAGTCTTTTCTACTCTCATTCTTTCACTCATTCATTCCCAGCATGGTTATATGTCTTCTGCATTTATCTTCTCAACTCTTTCTTTTTAGTTTCTGTCAAGCTCCAGTGATGGATTTCCCTCCTTGATGGATATCCCATTCACACAGTGTCATTGGCTCCTCAATGTTTTCAAAATTGAGTGGATCCTCTTCCCGCTCTCATTGCCACTATTATTTCCGTGAACAGGACCATGATGTTTATTGTCCTCTAGGCTTGAAATCTCAAAGTAGCCTTAACTCACAACTCCCCATTGTCTCAAATTCTATCAATTGCTAAATCCTTTCAGGATGACCACTGAAATATATCTTGCAAAAATCCTCTTTTCCCTTCTTAATCTTAGTGCCTAAATTCTGGCTTTCATTATTTTTTATTTGAATTGTTCTAATGTACTTTTTTCTGGGTTACATGCACAATATTCCCTACATATTATTTCCTCCTGACTTTCCTGATATGATGAGGCCCCCAACATATCTACCCTGCATGTATCTTCTCAACTCTTTCTCTTTAGTTTCTGTCAAGCTCCAGTGACGGATTTCCCTACTCAATAGATATCCCCATCCACAAACTGTCTCGTCGGCTCCTCAAACTCAATGTTTTCAAAACTGAGTGAATCTTCTTCCCTTTCTTATTGCCACTGTACAGAGTAAGGCCTCAACATCACCAGAGTACATTACTGAACAGACTTCCAACTAGTGACCCTGCCTCTTGTTTTATGCTAACAGCCTCCAACTGCTGCCAGAGCACCCTTTCTAACATGCAAAGGTAACCCCTGCCCCCGTTTTGAATTTTCTATTGCTCCCTATTTCCTATAGAACAAACGTCTCAATTCTAGCAGAGCATATAGGACCCTTCATCCATTTCTTTCTCCTGCCCACCCACTCTCCTGATCCTCTGTAATCCCTTCATGTGCCGTGTGCCCCAGCACTCTTGATGCAGTTTTGTGTCTTTGTATCTACTGTGCCCTCTGCCACTCAGCTCTTGCTCTGGGTCCCTTTCTCTGCTTTATCCAGGCAGAATTAGGTACTTACTTTTCTACATTTCCACATTTCTAATACATGATTGAGTTTCAGCATTTATCTGGTCTCTATTTGCCTGTCTCTCTCCATTTGACCCTGAGTTCTTGAAAGGTTGGAACCAGCTCTTTTAATCTCTGAAATCTTAGTGCCTGGAATATTCAATAAATACTGAATAAATGAGGAATGAATCAAGTCTTGCAATGTCATGCACATTTTCCTTTTTGGAATCAACAGTTCACATTGATGCTGCTGAGTTACCGTAAGGAACTACAAGTCATTCTTCAGGACCCAGATAATTGCAGCTGATGGGGCAAGGAAGGGTGAAGTAGATCATTTGTCTAGGAAGAGTAAGAAAAAAAATTCAACTTTTCCTTAAGAAGCACCATCCTCATTCTGTCTCAGCTGGATTAAGGCTAACATGGCCTGCAGTGCGGGGTGAAGGTAGCCTCCAATTCTATGCTTGTTACAATTGCCACGCCTGACACATGGACTGTCATGTATTAATTCAGATCACATGTTTTAGTGTGGTTTTGCTGATGTAGAGTGTACTGTGATTACTCTCTAGATCATAATTCTTGCTATCAGTGGCACCAAACCACTGGCAGATACCGTTTCCTGTCAGTAAGGATCTGGAGAGTGTGTTGCATTCCAGTTATTACTCGTAGCAGATGGGAATATTATGTTACAGCATCACTGATTTGGCAGGTAACTTCCACTTATCTTCTAGCTGAAGCTTTTTGGATTTAATCAGGAAACATTCTCTGACTCTTTTATAGGTTCCCATTAATATTTTTTTTCCATTTGAGATTACAATTTGATATAGAATGTCGGACTACTTCACTGGAGTTACAAGCTGTTTTTGAAACTTTAAGTCAGCTGTTTACCAGCTTCACTAAGAAAGAGCCAAGAAAAAATAGGTCAGTTTAATAAAAAGTAACAGGTGAGATTAAATTAGATATAGCGAAGCCTTCTCAAAGGAAAGAGTTGCTATGTTTTTTGAAACAGAGAAGGTAGTTGAATAATTTTATTCTTCAGAAGGCTTTGAAAATAAAAATAAGTACTAATTAATATGAGTATTATTAAATTTATAAGTTCTATCTGGAGGCAAGTTGAGATGACAAAAATTATTAGAAAATTGAATTTAGAATTTAAAATAAATTTATGCATTATGTATTGGTTTTATAATTATATAAAGTTATAATTCATATTATACATAAAGCATTATAGTAAATAATTCATGATTTTATAATTAACTCTGACATATAGGAATCTTTTGACAAAGAGCAAAATTTCATTTGAAATTGTATGTATTGATTAGTTACACATATGAACGTTTTGAAAATTATTACCAGATATGAAAAAGATATACTGGAGATTTAAAATGAGTAACCAAAAGAAAGAAAAAAACCAACATTAGCTTGGAGGAGAAAAAGATGAGCTTGATTATCCTGCTTCATTAATGTGGTCAACCAGCAACAGAAAATGAAGATGAGTATTTCCCTGTCATTTGAAAGTGTGGATGGTGAATTCTCTCCCTGGTAGCAGATGCTTCTGCAAGGTATTCTGTCGTCATCAGGCTGCAAGCCAGTGAATTGGGCTTAGGCTTGTCTACAAGGTGAAGATAAAAATGCTAACTTGCTGACACCCTATGTTTGAATCCTGCTAACTGGTGTGTGCTGAGGTTGTGTTCAGGATTGTGTGCCCACTCTGTCCTGTTCCCATTCTCACATAGAGGGCTCTGTTCACAACTCTTCAGGTTTGCAGGGAAGGACTATATTTTTGTCAATTCCTGCTTCTCCTAGCGTAATAAAGGGCAGGGGGAACCAAAAACAGCTCTAAAAGTTTTAAAATTTACCAAATGTGTATTTAATTTAGAAGGCTGCAAGATTTCCTATCAGCTATGAGAAGCATTTAAAAAGTATAGAGCTAAGGACCCCCAAAATTTCTTACTATAATCTGTTTTATGTTTTCTTTTTCTCTTTTCTCTTTTTTTCCTTTTTGAGATAGGATTTCACCCTGTCGCCCAGGCTGGAGTGTAGTGGCATAGTCTTGGCACACTGCAATCTCCATCGCTCAAGCGATCCTCATGCCTCAGCCCTCCAGGTAGCTGGGACTATAGGTGTGTGCCACCACAACAGGCTAATTTTTTTTTTTTAATTGAGATGGAGTTTCGCTCTTGTTACCCAGGCTGGAGTGCAATGGTGCGATCTCGGCTCACCACAACCTCCACCTCCTGGGTTCAGGCAATTCTCCTGCCTCAGCCTCCTGAGTAGCTGGAATTACAGGCACACGCCACCATACCCAGCTAATTTTTTGTATTTTTAGTAGAGATGGGGTTTCACCATGTTGACCAGGATGGTCTTGATCTCTTGACCTTGTGATCCACCCGCCTCGGCCTCCCAAAGTGCTGGGATAACAGGCGTGAGCCACCGCGCCCGGCAACAGGCTAATTTTTGTATTTTTTTCTTTTCTTTTGTAGATACGAGGTTTTGCCCTGTTGCCCAGACTGGTCTCAAACTCCTGGGCTCAAGTGATCCACCTGCCTGAACCTCCCATAATAATAATATGTTTTTATTATTGATCCTGTAATCTGGGACTTCTTTCTCACTAAGTGTTCCACACTATAGTGTTCAACCTGCCATAGACCCAACACATTGCGTATCATGTGATCCAGTTCAGGAGAGCAGCAGAGGTGGCCAACAGCTCCTTTGTTCAAATGGGGGTGTGAGGACAGTTCTTAGGGTGTCCCCTTCCAGGGCTCCCTGAATGGTCACTTATAAAAGCTTACCAGTAGATGCCTTTATCTTCCATTCTTTGTTCCTAGGTTGATGGAAGGGACCAGAAAAGTTGTTAGGTTATCTCATTTTCTTTTCTTCAGCTCTTTTCCAGGGCACCCTCCCTAGTAGTAATTACTGCTGATGACAAAAGCAGCAAAGACCATTCTGGAGATGTGTTCTAACTTCTACTCTTTGCTGCAATTCAGGTGAACTGGGGAGAGAGTCTCTACACTGGCCTGGAGTACAGTGGTGGGGAACAGAAAGCAGGGCAAACTAGCTAGATCCGTTGCTCAGCCACACAGCTGTTACAGGGAGATGATGGGGTTCTGGAAGAAGACTTGGCCTCTCTGGCAGAAAAGGAGGCAGTCCAGGCAGCCAGGAAAAGGGCAGTAAGATCCTGGCAGAGGAGATGAGAGGGCTCCCTCTATGATATGGCTCAGCAATGTCTCCAGGGCTTTGTGACACTCCTCAAAGCCTACTATTTTCCCTATGAAACAAATATGGTGCCTTCCTGTTTTAATGCTTGTAACATGTTGCATGTCTCCTTTGATCAATAATACAGAATGTTTTAATTTTCATGTGAGAAGATTTCATTCTTTTCTGGGCATGTCCTTCCTTGGCATTGGAAACACATATGAACCTTTTCCGGTTTGCAAGCTCTGGCCTCAAGTCACCACCAATAAAGCAGAGACTTTTTATTGCATTTGTGATTTTTGCCATGATTTTCCATCTATACTAATGGCCTGGTTGCTATAGAAACATAAGTAGTACAAAGGGGGCAACAAATGGTGGCACAGAACAAAGACATAAATAAAGTGGTGGAAGTAAACCATGGTATAGTAAGAGTGGCAATAAAACTTTTATTATCAGTTATTTGGGAAGACCTTTACATTTAATGTGACCATACCAAACCAGTGCAATGAAAGAAAAGAAAAAAATCCTCATTATGAAAAAAACCTTTGCAACACTATCATTTTTTTCAGGTCTTTTTCAAGTGGAAATAAAAGTTCGTAGCATTTTGGAATTTATTGTTTGAATAAAATACAAAATGTGTGATCTCCTGAGACACATTTATGAACATTCTGATATGTATATTGTGAGTGGTGCTCCAGTGGCTAATGTCTACAGCAAACACAAACAACTAGAAATGAAATGAACCAGGTTTCTGTTTATATTTCTACCATGTTGAAGAATAATGTCCTGATTCAAGAGAGAATTTATGAGTGGGTTATGCATATCAGCGACAGAGTCGCCTCAGCTTCCTTTCCTGCTACAAAATTTAAGATGTGTAAATATCAACCTGAGATAGTCAAACATATTATCATTCATTTGTATTCACTAATGTCCCTAATCAACATAGCAAGTCTTACCTAACACAAACAAACGTTAGCCTTTGAAGCAGAAGTAGGAACACTAATGAATTCATTTTAATTGCTCTTCCCTGCTGAGGGCTGTTAGCCTGTTTCTGTCAGTGAGGAGTACTACACAGAAAGCCATTATCTGTAAAAAAAAAAATTCATATACAAATACCCACCACAAACCCTGAAGGCATTATGTGGAAGACTCAAGACCTACCTATTATGCCAAAAATGTACCCCTTGTGGAAAAGGCCAAACTTTGAGAACAATGTCAAGAGATTTTTTTTCATGTGACAATTTAGATTTAGGTACATGACAGTTAACACAAACTATTCAAAATAGTTAACAATTAAATTGGGCTTACCATTTACCAGGTATTGTTCTAAAACACATACACACATGCAATCTCATGCAATCTTCACAATTACCCAATGAAGTAATTTTCCCTATTTTCAGTCAAGGCATAGAGAATTTACAGAACTTCCTCAGGGCCCTACAACTAGAAGGTAATGATGCTGGGATGGAACCCAGGGAGGCTGGTTCCAGAGTCTCAGCTCATGATGAGTTCACTATATTGCCTTCAATCAGTTTCTTCCGAGACTAAATAATTTAATGTCAGCTAAAAATATATGGGACTTTAGGAACTCTTTGTTCTCATTTTTACTAAACTCAATCTTCCATTTTCATAATTTCAAATTTACTATCATTTTCATATAAAAAAGATGACAAATCTCCTTATATTTAACAGTATATACAAGTCTACATCATGTACAAACCACAGTGGTGGCCCTGTCTTTTGCAATGGAGTTCACTGTCAGGAAACCTTCAGGTTCCTATATTATGAAGAAACTAGCTCTTAGTGTGGCTGATGGCTGGTCTGGGGCACTTAGGGGGACCCTGGTGAGACTGGAGAGAGATTCTCTTGGGGAGATGAATCTCTGGCAAACAAGCTGAAAAGCCGATAAGTCCATACCCATCATGAAGTATCTGGCTTTTGTTTTATTTAGGTAACTTAAGGATGTTCCTTATTTTTATTCCCATGGTAAACATGGGAAGAGATCCTATCTTCTTTAAATTTCTTTGTAGGAATCATAATCATGGCCATCAAAAGGGATACAGGACAAGAAACACACTCTCTAGACTATGATTAGGTCTGGCTAGAAAGGTCAATGTTCCTTCTTCCACAGTTATGTGATTATGATGAGGGAGAATAATCTTCCCCAACCCAAAACATAAATGTAGGAATGATTTGTATTCCTTTCTTTTTAAGGCATTCAATCACCCCTTTTTCCTCTCTATTCAGACAACCATCTATCCCAAAACAAGTAACCAACTACATCTTCCTAGTCTTGCTTAGTCTATATCATGTTTGGCGGTTCAGATCATTTTTACAAGAATCGTGGTTGAAATTCCTAGACTTTAGGATGCTTGTTGTAAAGCTGAGCATCCTTACAATCTTTCTCAGGCTAGAGCAGACAATAAGAAATATATGTTATGTCAATGATTACCCATGGGGTAGGTTTCTGGAAAAAGTACTGGAGTTGGGGAAGAGATATAGTTTAAAAAGGAATGTTCATATTTTTCATTGCTTTTTGGAGGGAGGGTCACAAAATATAATCTATTATGAAATTTATAATAACATTAAATGAATACATGAGAATCTCACATTTATCAAAAGAGGAGCATCATTTTCACAAAATTTCTTTAGAGTGAATAAGAAACTAAGAACAAAGGTTTCATGTCCAAAGCAACCCAGAATATAATAAAAGGAGTCTTAAAGGAAAAATCATATCTTTGGGTATATTATGACATCAAAAGAGCAAGAAAAATCTCAAATCTCAAATAAAAAGTTGTAGGCAAAGGTAGTATGAATGAATTCATCTGAAGTTATATTAGGGTGCAGTCATTGTCACACAGACAATGGGCATGATGTCAATGGTCTTTGGCACAGAGCTGTTAGCTGCTCAGCATCTACCTGATCACTTAGGCAACTGTAAAATACTCTTCCCACAATTTCAGCATTTCCAAGACTCCAATGCCCACAGGCTTTTTCCAGGCCAAATGCCATTGGCTGTCATTTCACTTACGTGAGCTTTTGAAGTCTTTCTTTTTCAGTCTCCTCCTCATCATGGTTCCACGTGGGCTGGTGGAGTAGAGGCTTCGAGGTAGAGTCCCCATATTCAGGGAACTCAGGCTGTATGCACTCATGGAGGTAGGAGAGAAGGATGAAGACACCAAAGCTGCTGTAAGAGAGTGAAGACGTTGCACAGAGCACGCTCAGGTGGGGCCTGAGCCCGCCACACTTGCCAATCAGTAACGATCCAGAAAGATACACATGATGCATAGCAATGGCTAGGAAGGATCCCAGCCAGACAGACGGCAGGCCTCAGAAGAATAAGACAATGCTTTACAAAAGCCTACAAATGCTGAGGGGGCAGCAGGATCTTTATAAGCGCATAGGAACACAAAGAGACTCTATGAGAATTTCTTTAAACAAACAAAAACAAATAAAAGAACAACTTTGTCCATGAACGACTCGATGCATCAAGATACACAGTCTCATTTTTATAGATATTTTCTGACATGAATTTCATAAGTGATTCCAAATACACAAAGAAGACCTGAGAACTCTGTCTCTGTATAATATTCTGAATTGTTACTTCCCGAGCCACATATAAACCACATTTACATCCTTTCCTAACAACAAGTGCTTTCTGATGGAAAAGAAAAAGACCCAGGAGATGCCAGAAATGATAAATTACTACTATAAGAAACAGAAAACGCAACACCCATGAAGCCAAAGATGCATGAGAAAAATATAATCGAAATAAAAGACCAGGAGGAGAAAGCGTGGAACATTACGAGGGCTGTTTGGAGGAGGTGCTTTCGGGAATGTCAGGGCTGGTACTCTGCAATGGTCAGGGTGGTACGTGTTATAGTGATGGTTGGTGTGAAGGCTGCTGTGGTTGCTGGCCCACGAATCCCAGGTAAGTTGCCTGTCGCTCCTTTGAATTTTCACTGCCCATATGAAGTGATGATGAGAAATAAGAAAAACAAACAAACAAACAAAGAACCAAAAAAGAGGAAAAATAACTGAATTACCCAAATTAAAAGTATAACAGAAAAGAAAGCTGCTTATAAATAAAAAACAAATCTACTTGGCTTTGCCCTTTACTCAGTGGTCAGCAAAATAGATGATTAACATCAAGAATGGAAACTTTTTATCTTCCTAAGAATAACGCGTGTCTTTCCTCAGCTCATTTTTTGTCCTTTTAAAATGACTATTGAATCAATTTCTAATCTCCCCTAGTGCTTTGCAGCAGAGATTAAAAACATTTTTTTAACTTAAAAGTCAACCCCACAAAGATCTATAGCACACAATTAGTAATTAAAGATTTGCAAATCTTGGCCAGTTAGTAGCACTTGCTTTGAGAAAAAGAAAAGAAGGATCCATAAATCACATTGGTGCATGATTCAAGTGGTTTACTAGTCACACATCAGAATTTACTGCTCTGATATTTTAATTACACTAGGATCTATCACTTGGACTTGATTTTCCTCAACAATAAACCACTCTAATCATCTATCAGTATCAGTATCTTATTTGTATCCCAACTAATAAGGAAAAGATAAAAGTCTCTATATTTTATGATTTTTTTGAAAAAGCATATTAGAAATAATTAATTCTTAAAATATTTCACATGTTCTTATATTTCCTTAAGACACCATAAAATTTTACTAAAGTTTACTTCAAACTTTATTAAAATTTCAAATTGGCATCCCTTTTATGTTTTAGAAAATCTTTATCATCCTTCCAATCTAGTTTCAATGTTAAGATTTGATATTCTACCCAGTGTTCTGAAATATGAACAATATCTTCGTTACTGTGTCTGATATGAAGTTTTTCATTTAATAATCTTTTTTTTTTTCTAGAGATGGAGTTTCATTCTTGTTACCCAGGCTGGAGTGCAATGGTGCGATCTCAGCTCACTGCAACCTCCGCCTCCTGGGTTCAGGCAATTCTCCTGCCTCAGCCTCCTGAGTAGCTGGGATTATAGGCACACGCCACCATGCCCAGCTAATTTTTTGTATTTTTAGTAAAGATGGGGTTTCACCATGTTGACCAGGATGGTCTCGATCTCTTGACCTCGTGATCCACCTGCCTCAGCCTCCCAAAATGCTGGGATTACAGGCTTGAGCCACCGCACTAGGCCTCATTTAATAATCTTAAAGCACTCAAAATAACTTATGAACTTATTTTATTTTTCTAGAGATGGGGTCTTGTTCTGTCACCCACGCTGGAGTGCAGTGGTGTGATAGCTCACTGTAATCTTGAACTCCTGGGTTCAGGCAAATCCTCCCACCTCAGCCTCCGGAGTAGCTGGAACTACAGGCCCATGCCACCACGCCCAGCTAATGTTTTATTATTTTATTTGTATAGAGATGGGCATCTGCCTATGTTATCCAGGCTGGTCTCAAGTGATCCTCCCACCTCAGCCCTGAGTTGCTGGGATTACAGGCATGAACCACCATGCCTGGCTTAACATATGAATTTTTATCTCCTTCTACTTTCATGATTTTGGTGTTAGGTGTCTTACATGTGAATTATTTGACAGTAATTATTCTTGTAGAGACGTGAAATACTCTGTGCATTGAAAGGAGGGTCATTTAGACAAGAATTTAAGTTACATCAACTGTGATACCAGCTGAATTGGTCAATTCGCATCCTTTCTAGAGTGAAAGGACATGAAACAAAAGCACTAGCATGGACGGATCACTGTGGGGTGAAGCAAACCTGGGTTTCGGCTCTGGCTCCAGCCCTTCCTCTCTGTATAACCTTGGCCAGCTACTCAGCCACTCTAAACCTGAATTTCCTCATACATCAAATGGAGATCATGAAATCATGTACCTTACAGGAATATTATGAGAATTAGGCAAATATGGTGCTTAGCATGGTGCTGGTACACAGAATAGAAACAAATGAGTTCAGAGTGATCATACTGATTTGTCTACTTTTCGATCTACGTGCCAAAAATAAAGTATCTTTTAAAGGAAATAAATGTATCTTTCACTCAAGAAATTTCACTCACTGGACACTTAAGTTTTAGAGAATTTCTCAGAATTCTGCAGCAGATACTTTCATAGCCACTATAATTGTGTTGCCCTAAACCAACTGGCCTGCTCCTTCTACTCAACTGTTCGGTTTGTGGTTTGGATTCCCCCTCTCTCTCTCCTCTCCTAGTTCAAGCTGCCACCTCTTTCATCTAGACCATTGTAACACCTTCAGATGTGGCTCTCCAATTCATCTCTTGCATACCTACCTTCTACAACACAGCTAGGGTGGCCTCCTAAATACATAAGTTAGATCATGTCATTACTGTTTGAATAGATTACTTTCTTGGGTGGGGTGATGGAGTTTCACTCTTGTTGCCTGGAGTGCAATGTTATGATCTCGGCTCACTGCAACCTCTGCCTCCCAGGTTCAAGCGGTTCTCCCACCTCAGCCTTGCCAGTAGCTGGGATTATAGGTGCATGCCACCATGACCAGCTAATTTTTATAGTTTTAGTAGAGATGTCAGCCAGGCTGGTCTCAAACTCCTGACCTCAGGTGATTTGCCTGCCTTGGCTTCCCAAAGTGCTGGGATTACAGGTGTGAGCCACCGTGCCCAGCCTGTATAGCTAACGATTACAAAGAGAATCAAATGCAGCCCCTGCCTATCTCTCTAGTTTCATCCATATCATTTTCCCCATCATTTGTATATTTTAGCCACACTGATCTTATGTCTATTCTTAGAACAGGTCAGTTTCCTTCCTGCCTCAAGGCTTTTGCACTTGCTATTCTTTCCCCAGTTGCTTGTATGGCTGCCTCCTTCTCATCATTCAGGTTTTGGCTGAGGTGCCACCTCCTCTGAGAAGTTGTTGCTGATCTCCCTGGCTGAAGGAGCTGCTCTCCCCATGCCACCTCTTTACTGTTTTATATTTTCCATGGCACTTATTGCTGTCTTAAGCAGCTTTATTTATTTAATCTATTTTTAATATTTGTTTGTCTATACTAGAATGTGAATTCTATAAGCATAGGGATATATTTTGCCTGTCTTGCTCACTAGATATATCCTAGCAACTAGAACTGTGCCTAATATTTAATGATTAATAAATGAATGAATGAATAAACAAATACAGGAATGAATGGGAATACTAGCCAGGGTGCCTATGTGAACACTGCAGCAGCATTTTCCTTTAGATAAAAGAGTATTTATTACAGAGGATGTCCCTAATATATTCTCTCAACATCCTCATTCTACTTTGGGTGTACAAGAAGACATTTTAGTAAGACACAGTTATTATTGGGTCTAGCCAATTTACAGCCGCAGACACTTAAGCATACTTCTCGCAAAATATCATCTGTAATTCAAATGAAACCAGGGTACGGTGAATGGACTTTGGAACTCTACAGCCACCTTTTGATCCACTTCTTTATTGAGTGCTTTGAAAATTACTGGGCATTTGTAAGGACTGTCAAGTACAATTATTAAATCCATAAGAAATATATTATTTACCATCTTTTGCCTTCCAAGACTGTGCCAATTGTTGCAGACAGGTTAAAGTTCATACCCTTTACCTTGATTTTGAATTATTACTGGGGATTAAATATTCATACATATAAAATAATTAAGAGACAGAAATGATATAAGATAATGCACAAAACTGTATGCTATTGATGATGAACGCAAAAGGTATTGAACAAATAACGTAGGCCAGAGAAGAGAGCTGCTGCCTATTTTGGAGGTACATGCCAATGTGGTGTACTTGATACTTAGGCAAGTGCTTCCAGAGTTTAATAATAAGATGTTACATTTTTGGCATGTCCTGGCATTTTGCAAAGTACATTTATAGACATTCTCTCATTTAATAGTGCCAATAATGGCAGCCTACTTTCACTTAGTACTTACAGGCACTGTGCTACGTGCTTTTTCATGGATTGGCTCAGATAATGTTTACAATATTCTTTTGAGGCAGGTATTATTATGACTCCCATTTTACAGATGAAGAAACTGAGATATAGAAAAGTTGGGTAACTTGCTTAGGTCCCCAAGTGGTGGAGTCAGAGTTGAAGCCCTGGACATGTGATCCTAAAGTCCCTGCTTCAGCCACCAGATAATACCACCTCTTCCTATGGGTGCGTCTAAGTCCCTTGTTACAGATAAGAAAACAATACGTGTAAAGTGTTATGTTTTTATCATTCCTTGGTGATATCACTATTGCAGTCTCAAGAGATATAGAGAGGTTACTTTTATTTCTTCTCTCTCTAACTGCAGCCTCTTGCTCTGCTCAGGATGTTTGAAAGAGCAGAGCACAGCTGTCCCAGTGACTGTTCTGGAGCTCTCAAATGGAAGGTCCTCCTGGTACTGAATGTGTCAAGCCTAGGGACTTTGGTCACACTTTCCCTTCCAAAATGTCAGTTTCCTTCAATCACAATAATGTCTCCTGAAAACCCTCAGTGGGAACAATTTCTAACCTCATGAAAACTCATTTTTTTCAGCTTCTTTAATGCTGCTGTTTATCAGTGAAAGGCACAGCTAATCTCTTATTCCAAGTTAAGATATTCATTCGTACATTCACCTGAAAACTCCGAGGTGTATGCTTTGCTGCTAACAAAGTCGGGACAGGTGGGAAACGCATTGAGAGATGCACTGTTCAGGCATCAGAGATTTGGAAAAAACAACTGGAACTTTCTTGTGCAGAAAGGGTAAAACTGTGAAACTCCGTTAGTTAAAAATGTAAGTTTGAGAATTGTAAACACAATAACATTTTCTTTGTGTGTTTTTAAAAAATTCCTTACTATAATTTAATTATGTTTAGAAGCCAAAATATATTTCCTCTTGGAAATGCAAGTCTGATTTTAACATGCAATGTGGGGGAAGAGCCTACTTGCTAGATAAAAAAGACAGTGATCGACTTTCAGAAAACATAGAGGATGAAGTCAGAAGTGGAAGCTAGAATTACATGAACTTCCTATCACCTTCCTATCCCCGCAACACAAATGACATCAGGTTTTCCACAATAAAGACAAAAAAATTCGTTCTTGGTCTATATATTTTAGTATATAAATTAATTTCAAATTGCCTTGGCAGGTTAAAAGATTTAATATTCCATAAGTTGAAAAATTTGAATTATTTACAAATTGTATACAGGGCCAATTAAAGAAAAATAAAAGAGGTTGCTAAAGATGCTAACATTTTAAAAGGGTCCAGTATGCATTTCCGATTCGCTGAAAACAGAATTTAGCAAGCAAAACCCTGTGCTGAGACAGCACTACACAGTGTACATTCTTATGCCTACTATGCTCCAAATCCAATAAGACTGCTGATTAATTTAAAGAAACTTAAACGGCTTCAGAAATCTCTCCTCTCTGCCAGTGTACGGGCAGGGCCACAGGGCCTCCTGACAGGAACAGCGTGCATCCTTGTGAATGGCACCTTCCTGCAGCTGCTTTGCACTTCTATTCCAAAAGGATGATCCTGATTTTCTTTTCCTAAACTGCCTATGCTGCATCATTTCTCTACTCCAATGTGTAAAATTAAAATCTGATAAGCGTAATGTTGTACTAGAGATTTTCATCAGCTTCGGGGCTGTCTAAGCTCCATGTAATTAAAAAGCCTGGATCCAGCTGACTGATTTAGTATGAAATTATTTGATCCCTCTTCCCCGCTCCCCAGACTATGGAGAAGTGCAGTGCATTTTAGAAGGTGGGAGACACAATACAAATGACCCCCTCAAAAGCAAAATTTCAACTCCAGGGAAAACTGCATTGTGTCTAAATATACAGAAAGGCAGTATCCTCCTTCAGGCCACCCTGACAGTACCCATGAGGCCTCTAATTTCAAGGAGTACAAAGGAATGGTGTTTCCTCTAAGGAACAGGGCAGAAGAAGATGTCGGAACAGAGATCCCACTGTAGAACCTGACTTCATTTGATCTGGGGCTCAAAGACCCCTTTCTTGTACCAGGTTCTGCCTAAAGGTACCTAGGTAGATGACATGATGACCTGGCAAATGTATCTGTGAATTTCAAGGCAGTGAAAATGCAGATACCTTCGGGTGACATTTTTTTATTGAACAAATGGAGTCAAATATTCTGATTCTCCCTGACAAGATGTTTGGTCAAACAGGTTGTTCTCTATCCTAAGAAAAAACTACACTGGCAAAAGACAAAATATATAGAAAGTCAACCCTTCATCTAAGTAGTTCCCTCTGATCCGTGCCAAATATTGGAAGGTTCTGCTATTAATATCCCTTTTATTTATTTTTTTAAGTGAGAGTTTTACTATTTGCATTCACTAGCCTTCATATAGACTGGAAATTCAAAACGAATACCAGGAAGTCAAATTATTTGCCTTCTCTGCACCAAAGACTTTTCTAAGAAAAAAAAAGACCAAATAGCACTATCCAGAAAATTCTTTCCTTGATTTCAGGGTTTCAAGTAAATTATTTGTGGCTTAAAAAAAAGACTTTAGAAAATGGATTAGAGTAAACAAACATAACCCTGTTTTGAAAAGAAATGATAAGCCTGACCAATATGGTGAAACCCCGTCTTTACTAAAAATACAAAAATCAGCCAGGCATGGTGGTGGACGCCTGTACCCCAGCTACTTGGGAGGCTAAGGTGGGAGAGTTGCTTGAACCGGGGAGGCAGAGGTTACAGGGAGCCGAGACCGTGCCATTGTACTCCAGCCTGGATGACAAAGCAAGATTCAGTCTCAAAAACAGAAAGAAACATTTAGGCAGAATGAGACCCAGTGTCTTTCTGCTGTCCAACTCTGCCGGAGGGAGCAATGTTGTGAGGGCCAGAGAAAGAGCTTGATGCAGGTGGATCATCTTACCATGGTCGGGCCCCTTTAGGGCCAGCCGGGTCTGATGATGGGGAAGGATCTCAAGCTTGACCTGGTCAGTGGTGTTGGCCAGGAACTGGGTTGCTTCTGCGAGTGTACAGTACTCCATGCTGGTTCCATCGATGGAGAGGATGTGATCTCCCACGTGCAGTGCGCCACATCTACGGAAAGGAGAAATACTTAGTAAGAGGTGGTGCCTTTGTCTTTGGAATCTGACTTTCATGTCTTTTAGAGTTAAAACTTCACACAGTTTTCATTTACTTAAAAAAAAGAGAGAGAGAGAGAGAGACTGGGCATGGTGGCTCACACCTGCAATTTCAGCACTTTGGAAGGCTGAGGCAGGTGGATCACCTGAGGTCAGGAGTTCGAGACCAGCCTGGCCAGCATGGTGAAACCCCATCTCTACTAAAAGTACAAAAATTACCCAGGCTTGGTGGCAGGCACCTGTAATTCCAGCTACTCAGGAGGCTGAGGCAGGAGAATCACGAGGCGGAGGTTGCAGTGAGCTGAGATCACGTCACTGCACTACAGCCTGAAAGACAAGAGTGAGACTCCCATCTCAAAAAAAAAAAAAAAAAAAAAGAAAAGAAAAGAAAAGAAAAGCGAGTGTTATAGGAAAAATCATCTGTCAAATTTTAAGTACCTTGAATATGAATGAGGAAGTAAAACCTTGGGGATAATACAGAAAAATTCAAGGAAATGTTTTCTCTTGTCCTTCTTTAAAAAAGCCTTATGTTGGAGTGCTTGTGTGGAAAGTTGAGGGAAAGTGAGCAAGAGGAAAGAGAAGAGGAAAATGCTTCCCCTGGACTTCTGTCCGTGCTTTTTTGTTCTAGGCTTTTCTATCTATAAACATGAATTGGTAAATCTTCAAAATATCAAACATGACTCTCAGAATTGGAATAGGGTCTATTTGACGTATGAAGAATAACTTAGGGAGATTTCACTAATACTTCCTTGAAATCTTCACACAAGCTCTAAGATCACCAGTTCTTTATTACTATGTTATTCTGGATTGAACATGTATTAATATAAAAACTCTTGATAATGGTGGAAATTATGCAGGAGTCAAGTGAGTAATAAAACCAGGCCTGCGTGGTGAGTCAAAGAAAAAGATGGGGGCGGGGAAGGGGCTAGCTGCTACACCTTGCTGAACTCAAGAGCTGGCCACTGGATGAGTTGAGAAACGCCAGCACAACTGTCAGCATCCCCACATATTAGTCAAGTGAACAGCTCCTTAAACTGGTTACCCGCTGTGGAATCGGAAAAAGCAGAGGAAGAAATGAAAGCATCCTGTGCCACTGAACTGGAGAACAGCTCTGGATCAATAGCTGTCACTGATAAGGACTGAATGTCGGTAAGACCACAGTGGAGCTGTGGACTAACCATTACTAGGGGTTGCTGCAGTTCATGGCACCATGGCTGGAGGTTTCCCAGGCAGGCTGAGGGGTACATGGAGAAGAGGGCTGGAAATATACAAGGGAGACTGGTCATTCAGGTGCAGTATATCGAAAAATGCCCACTGTGAATAGTCTGTTTCCCAAGACAAAAGCATTTCAAGGCATCCCTTCCAGCTAAAATATAATTCCACATTTTTTTGCACTTGGAGTACTTCAGCTATGGAAGATGGGTTTTTTCTTACCAGAAGCTGTAAAATAATTTATTAGATGAAAAGATAGTCTTTTTTTATTTCCCCCTTTACCTTACGAGTATAAAATATTAATTAGAAAAAAGAAATTTCATTTTTATTGTGGCACTGAAGTGAATGATGTATTGAGAGACCCCTGAAGGTTGTAAAATCCTAAGATTAACATGCTATGAGAGTACAGGACTTTCTGAATGTATTGTAAAAAATATTTTTTAAAGTATTGTTTTATTTATTTAAGAAACAAAGAAATCAGATTTTATGGTAGCAGGATTTAATTGTCAACAATTCAGGAAAACCCATGACTGCTCTGCATGGGGTTTAATAAAGATCTACTCAGTTACCCTAAATCAAGAACAGGCTAGTGACCTAGGACACAGTAAGAAAACTTGCTTAGTTGCTTATTATTATTTTTTCTTTCTATTGCTAAGGGTCACACCAAACATCTGGATGAGGTGATGTGACATTGCAGGTGGCTGACACATAGGTGAATTTTTAAGCCCTACAACAGGAACTTCCTTCTTTGTGTGCAACTTGTATAAACTGGTCAGAAAGCTATGTGTGTATGTATGTGTCTATGTGTCTATGCATGTGTATATATATATTACAACTGTGTGTACGTATATGTGTATGTGTGTATATATATACATATATGTACACACATATATATACATACACACATACACACACACACACACACACACACACACATAATTGCACACATGCAATTTTGAAAGGTAGGCACTTTCTTTCTTTCTTTGAGACAGAGTTTTGCTCTTGCTGCCCAGGCTGGAGTGCAATGGTTTGGCTCACTGCAACCTCTGCCTCCCAAGTTTAAGTGATTCTCGTGCCTTATTCTCCCAAGTAGCTGGGATTACAGGTACTTGCCACCATGTCCAGCTAATTTTTTTGTATTTTTAGTAGAGATGGGGTTTCACCATGTTGGCCAAGCTGGTCTTGAACTCCTGACCTCAGGTGATCCACCCACCTCGGTCTCCCAAAATGTTGGGGTTACAGGCGTGAGTCACTGTGCCCGGCCGAAAAGTAGGCACTTTCTACCATACTTACCTGTCTGCAATACTTGCAGATTTGATTTTGTCTATGACAATGACTTGTTTGTTACAGCACATCGAGGTAGTTAGGGCAACCCCAAGGCTGGCACCAGGAGTTTTGGCAACTTCGACTAATAGTGGCCCAGATGCTGTTGCCACAGAATCTGTCAAAGAACAAATTTCAGAAAATAAAACAAAATAAAACAAATAAGCAAACAGACAAAGGAAAAGATGAAGAATATTCAGTTTGGTGTTAGTCTGTTAATTTTATCACTTAAACTTAGGTTTCCCTCCATATGATATCCCTACAGCCAACGATAAATTCTTAGGCCACCTCTTAACACACCTGTTCCATCCAGCTTGTATCATATTAATGTATGTGTAAAGTTATCTCTTCAGTGAGATTTTAAGCTTCGTATCACCTGGGATAACATCTCATGTATCTTTATCACCTCCACAGTGCTTGGCACAATGCCTGGCATGTACTAGGTCTCTCAGTAAAGGTTTTCTAAATTAATTACATAATTCAATAAATATCTTAGCACCTACCATGACTAAATAGATGGATGGATGGATGAAAGGATGGATATAAAGAAGAAAAGAAGGAAATAAGGAAAGGGAAGGAGGAAGAGAGGGAGAAAGGACAGAAGGATGGTTGGGTGGATGAATGAAAGAATGGCAAGATAGACAGAAGGATGAATGGATACATCGATAGATGAATAGAAGAATGTATAGATGGATGATGTCTCTAATTAGCCAAGTAGTAGGAATGGTACAGTAAGTTGAACTTGTAAAGATTTTGGGTCTTTCCCTCCTCTGGACCTGAATGCCCTTCCTCTCAAGCATAACTTTATATAACTTCTTCTCAAGCATGACTTTACTTTTGCTTGGAACACTGTTCCTTTAACTCCTGCTAACATTTGTGTACTCAATGCAAATAAGCAATTCCTCAGAAAGCCTAAGTCATAATTTGGTAAGATACCTTTTATATGTGCTTCTATAGCCTGCTCTATTCCTGCTGCTGTAGCATAATTTCACTGGTTCATCGTGACCAGTATGGAAGACATGCCTGTGTTCTTTGCCAGACTGTAAGCATCCTTGAAGGCAGAAACTATGTCTTGTCAATCACAGTGTAGGCAGAAACTATGTCTTGTCAATCACAGCATTCTCAGTGTCTAGTATAATGATTAGCACGTTGGAGGTATGTCACCAATAGTTGATGAATGAATGCATGAACAAATGAGAAAGCTCATGATGTTGCTTACAGCTCAGATGAGCCAAATGATACAAGGAAAAGTGTTTGGGACATGGAATTAAAACATCTGCATTCAATTCTCATTTTTACAATATTTGTGTCTTGGTATCTAAGACAAGACTAGTTACTAAAACTTTCTCTTTTTTTTATTTTGACAAAGTTGACAATAACAATACTAAAATGTTCTAAACCTGCTTGCTTGTAACCTATACAATGCAACATCTTCCACAGTGTTTATTAAAACCAAACCAATGAATAAAGCACTTTGTTGCACATATAGGATATTTTCATTATTGATCTATTATGACCTCAAGCCTTTGAGTCATCTCATTTTTCAAGACTGCATATTGGTCTGTAATCTTTTTCTAATTTTCTGCTGATGTTTGACACTGCATTAATACAATTTTGCCTTTCTGCAAGAACATCTTTATCATGAAGGCCTCACTCAGATATAGTGAACTAGGAAATCTGTATTCCCATTGCTAAAGCTCAGGCAATATACACTGACTCATGAAGCTGAAAGGTCCATGGGAGAGAGCCGTCTTCAGTTACAGAAAAAATATTTCTTAAATAAAGATGACAACATCCAGGCCAACAACATACATATCTAGTGTTAAGGATTCTTGTATATATTATTAACACTATATTTCCTAACTGACTGGTAAGATTGAATATTAGTCCTTAAAAAGGTTAAGAGACCATTAGGGCCTATATTTCTTCTTGTTAATTTCAGGGCAGTTTCATTAATAATATCTGCAAGGAGCCAAAGGTCTTACAATCTACTAAGAGGAGTTTTTGGCTCAGGGGTAGTTATAACATCCCAGTTTTTGGCTCTGGGGTGTTATATCTACCCCAGAGCCTATGGTTGACTTACCAATGAACTTAACTATGGTGGATGCTACTCTCTGGTCTTGCTCACCTTGCTGTATTAATTCCCCTCATCTCCTGACATTAGACTAGGGTCAGTGACAATGTCCTGGCTTCTCTCTCTCCTTCTCTCTCATTTGCTCCTTTGTTTTCTCCAGAGTCTCACCTGGTCATTATGCATTTTACCTTACTCTTATCTTGGAGTTTTCAGTGAGTGGGCCCCATGGCTATGTGCAATGGTAGTTTGCACCTCATGTGCCTCAGTCAGAAACCCTAGTAAAGAATCCTCGTCAGTCCCTGTCACCTCTGTTTTTGTTGTCCTTCTATCACTAAGGTGGTTAATTTTGCCTACCTCTCAATTGTAACGAAGATCCATGGCTGAGCCCAGTGCACACAAGTGATGCCTCTGGCTCCACCCCCAGCAGCCAGCCATCATCCTTCTGTTCCTTAAGCATGCTCCATAGCAACCTTTTTCTGCTCAGGCCAAACCCCCACATGAGCTCTGGCCTAGCAAAGCCTTTTCTTGCATTACCTTTCTAGAAGCTTAAAATGACTAATTTTGATTTCTCAAACCCACTTTCCATAGTCTTGTTGAATTTTAATGGGTATGTTTGTGGGGTGATAATCACTTATGTTTTTCTCCTCATGGTTTTGTCATATCTAAAGATAAATTTATTTTGTCTAACAGGTGAAAGCGATAAAGTTTCTAGGTTACTTATTATTAATCTCTTTTAGAAATGACAGAAACTGCTAGGTGTTCCTTGGTATCTCATCTTTCCTTCTTTTGTCAGTAACAGGGTTTCTAAATTTTAGTTGAGCAAATGGTTGCCAAGTTAAGAACTACATTTCCCAGCCTCCCTTGCAGCAAGCTGTAGCCATAGGATCAGATTTCAGCCAAGGGGAAGTGAGATGTGACATGTTCCAAGATGTGCTCTTTGTTATTATTATTAATAATACTTTAAGTTCTGGTGTACATGTGCAGAACATTCAGGTTTGTTACATAGGTATACATGTGCCATGGTGGTTTTCTGTATCTATCACCCTGTCATCTACATTAGGTAATTATCCTAATGCTATCCCTCCCCTATCCCCTCACCTTCTACTCTCCCTCCCATAGTCCCCCACCTCTCAACAGGCCCTGGTGTGTGATGTTCCCCTCCCTGTGTCCATGTGTTCTCATTGTTCAACACTCACTTATGAGTGAGAACATGCGGTGTTTGGTTTTCTGTTCTCGTGTCAGTTAGCTGAGAATGATGGTTTCCAGCTTTATCTATGTTCCTGTAAAGGACATGAAATCATCCTTTTTTATGGCTGCATAATATTCCATGGGTTATATGTGCCACATTTTCTTTATGGATGTGCTCTTAAAAGGAATGGCTGTGCTCTCTCTCCTTTCCTTCATTTCCCCCTTGCTGGTGAAATGTGGATTCAGAACTGGTAAGCTGTCTTCAACCATGCAGAGCAGGGCATCAAGCTATGAGATAGACGGAGCCTAGGTTCCTAAAATCTTCAGGGATTTCATAATCTCTTGAGAAAGAAACTTCCATCATATTTATGCAAGCATTGTCAGTTTGAGTCTTTGATGCAATGACTGAAATGATACTCCAATATACCTTTTCATTTGAGAGGATTGTGCCAATGTATCTGTCTTGAACTGTTATGATAAGAAGTGGCTATTTATAAGTAGGCATTTGAAGATGTAAATGTTATAAAACTAGAAAAAATAATTACTGAATACCCAAAGTATTCACTTTTTGAAAAAGTATTAAATCATGATTAAACATGAGAGTGTTTAAAGAGGTCATTGGGATATTCAAATGGTATGTAAATATAAACCCTTAAGTTACTTTTTTTTTTTTGCTGGTCTGTACATTTGTCAAGGAATTAAAACCTATGCTCTTGTGCGGTTTTAATGATCCAGTGATCATAAAGAATTAACATGAAACTGTTCTGGTAGAAAGCAATGATAAGAGTAGGAGTGGAGGTTTAGGAAAAGGATGCCAGATCCTCTGCCATCATTAATTTAGAGGGTGAGAGAGAGAGCACCCACAGCTCCTCTAGTACACTTCTGTGACTAGAAACTAGAATAAGTTTCTCTTTAAGAACAACTTGTCTTGTTAAGGCTTAAAAAACAACAAGTGCAGTATTTCCATTTGGGGGATGCAAATATGCAATTAATGAATCTCTTTTAAAACTTAAAGTAGAAAGCTTCACAGTTCTGAGGCAAGATTAATTTAGAGTCATGGTTAAGGGAAGAGGCAGTGTGGTGCTATACAGGGCTCAAGGCTGGAGCTGAGGACCAGCTAGAGTGTGGTTCTTGCTTCATCATCAACTCAGCATGTGGCCAGAGCCATCAGCTCCCTGCTTGTAAAATGAACAGATTTCAACAAAAGTTCCCTAGTCGTGACAATCTATGAATCTACAGAGAAATAATGATGCAAGTTAAGTAGCTAGCCAGAGAAGGTTAAGGAAGGTTAGCCAACTTTATGAAAATACACAGTAGGTGGAATCTAAATCCCAGTATCCTACAAATCAATAGAAGAGATGAGCTGCTAGATAGAAAAGTGATTCTAGATAACTGATGTTTATGAAGGTGGGATGAACATCCTCAGACCTTTAAATATTTGGATGACAATAATAACATCCTTTAAAGACTGAGTTTGGAGGGATGGCTTCCACCTTCAAAAAGACATCACATAATATGAAGCTTTCACATTAAGAAGTTTCCAGGGCACAACTACAACTTTCTAGCAAGGTGACATCATAATAAGGTCCTAATCCAACTAACCAGGAAAAAAATGATGAAGAAAACAGGGTTCTTATCTCATGAAAGACAATCAGGACTTACGGACAACAGTTCACAGAACATGAGTTTAGTCTATTCTTTCACCTCAGTAGCCCACAGTTTCGCTTACATTGATCACTCTTAAATCCAGCTCACATCATTTTGCCAAGCTCCTACTGTCACTTAGAACAACTTTTGGATGTCTCCTAGGCACACTGACATATGTCCTAGACTGAAGAGTGAGACCACCCTACTTCACTGCAGGTTTCCCTTACCAGTGATGGGTTCATGCTGTACTCCATCATACAAACCAGAAACCCAGGAGCCATCTCTGGCTCCATCTTCTCCCACATCCTTACAAATTCCTCTTGATTTTACCCCCAAGTAGCTCGCAACTTCATCCTTTCTTTCCATTTCCACGATCACCATTTTAGTCCAAGTTACCATCATCTGATTTCCCCACATACTTTCATGCTCTTCACCTCCCCCAATCCAGAGTGATCCTTTGAAAGTAAATATCCCATCACGTTAATCCCACACTTAAAACCTCTCCACAGCAGTTCTTGTAACAAAGCACAGATTCTTAACATGGTCTACAAGGACCTACATGATTTGGCTTCTGATTCTCTCATCAGTTTTATCTTCCACCATTTTGCCCTACTTCTCTCTGCTCCAGTCCTGAGTTCCTATTTTAGTTATTCAAAATGCTGTCAGTCCCTGCTACAGTTGCTTTATTTATGTGGTTTTCTCTACCTGGAATGCTCCACTTCTTCCTGTCCTTTCCATCACCTACTTTTTTTAAAACAACTGCTCTGCTCAAATGTCACATCCTCAGGATTACTGCCCTGACCTGCAAACCATGTCAACCTGCCCATTATACACTTAAATAGAACCCTATGTGAATACAGTGGACACCAGGAAGAGGACATTGTCTGGCTCTAGGAGAATCTATCAGACTTGCTCATCTGCTGAGGACTCTGAGCAAATTATGTTGACTGACAGCTAGACAGAACCACCAGATAAAGTATGCTGTTTAAGTCAGGGTCCCAGCAAGAAACAGATGATACACTCGAATTAGGATAACTTGAGAAGAGTTTAATAAAGGAACAATTTAGAAAGGTATGAGAATAGGGAAAATACAGGGGATGATAAAGCACTTTGGGGACAGAAATAATAGGGACCTTACACTACTAAGTCTGAAGAAGTGAAGAATAGAACCATGAGTAGAACCAGAATTCAGAAAGGCCTAAGTGCTGAGCACTCCTTGACATGAGCTGGGACCTTAGGTCAAGGGACCAATTTCAGTGAACCCACAAGGAAGCCAGGGGAGTAATACTCTTCATCAATGTCCTCCCTCCCTCTGATCCACTGCCATGATTCCCTATTAGCCAAACTCAACTGGAAGCCAGAGGGCTTGAGAGCCCATAGCGTCAGCCATAGAGGTCATGGCAGAGCAGCAAGAAGGGTGGCGAGTGGCTCTGGAGCTGAAAAGGAGTATATCCTTATTTGTGTAATATCTCTACTCCCCTTTACACAAAATTGTAAGGCTGTTTGCTTGAAACAAAATAAGTAATATAAGGAAACAATCAGGAAGGAAGAGTCTACAAATGCTGTACCACAAGTGTTAATAGAGGTGCAGTTTGACACTCAACTATAAGCAAATCCACAGGTACAGAAAGTAAAAGTACACTCAGTAGTTGCCAGGGTTGGGGGGAGGTGAAAATGAATGCTTAATGGACATAAGGTTTCCTTTTAGGATGATAAAAGTGTGCTGGAGTTAGAGGAGATATTTGCACAACTCTGTGAATGTACTAAGTACCACTGAATTGTATCTTTAAAACGATTAATTGTATGTTGTGTGAATTTTACTCCAATAAAAAAAATGACTCAATTTCCCAGAACAATAAAGGAAACATAATCAATTACGGAGCTCTCACTATTGGAAAGGAGGAAGACTACTAGTCCCTATGGTGGAAATAAAGATGATTCTGGCAGGGAGCTCCAAAAGGTATCTCTCCAATGGGCTTTTATATATAGATAGTGGTAAATGATAAAATGGATAATGCCCTGAACACATTTTATGATAGGATGCAGAGATAGTTTCCAACAGCTGTTCCTTGAACAAGGTCGACGCATAAGATTAAAAAGAAAATCAATGATAGTATCTCTAGAATGGGATGAGATAATATATTGGTCAACTTGATCTAAAGGCTGATCCCAGGGTAAACAGACTGAATGTCTCTTGGGATCTTTCCTAGATGTCAATCTTTTCTCTCACAGATGTTGAACAGAAGCTGCATTAGACAATTCAAGGAAGCCCCTTGTGATGAGGCACTGGTATGCTGGCATTTACACAGATGACTAGGACCAGATCCATACGCTTTGGGCATCAGATGAATCAGGAGCAGCATTAATGTACTATCAGGAGGTTGGGAAAGCCTAATTATATTCTTGCTAGGATAGAAGGCTGTCCACCTCATAGTCCCACAGAAGGGGACTTTCTATAACTTCAGGCTAAGTCATCCCTCATGCAAAAACATGCATTTAAAAAATTTATTTACTAACTACCAACTATATGCCATGCACATTGAAAGGTACTTGGTATTCAAAGATGAACATTTATTACTCTTCTTTTCTTCTTGTGACCCCTTGGAATTCCGTGCAAAGAAGGTAGGGGGTGGTGTTGAACTCCTGGATTCCACTATAAAAATATATTCTGTTGAATCTCATGAAGTTTCTAGTTACTTTTTTCTTTTTAACATACTGTTTGTAACTCTTCTCCCCCTACCCAATATTGAGTTATCTGGTGGCTAGCAAGATAGCCAAATAGGAACAGCTCCAATCTGCAGCTCCCAGCAAGATCAACACAGAAGATGAGTGATTTCTGCATTTCCAACTGCAATCCATCTCATTGCAACTGGTTAGACAGTAGGTGCAGCTCACTGAGTGAGGGTAAGCCAAAGCAGAGTGGGGCGTCACCTCACCTGGGAAGTGCAAGGAGTTGGGGAGCTCCCTACCCTAGCCAAAGGAAGCTGTGAGGGGCTGTGCCTTGAGGAATGATGCACTCTGGCCCCAGGTACTACACTCTCCCATGGTCTTTGCAACCCACGGACCAGGAGATTCCCTCTGGTGCCTACACCACTAGGGCCCTGGATTTCAAGCACAAAATTGGGCAGCTGTTTGGGCAGACACTGAGCTACCTGCAGGAGTTTTTTTCCATACCCCAGTGGCACCTGGAATGTTAGTGAGACAAAACAGTTCACTCCCCTGGAAGAGGGGCTGAAGCCAGGGAGCCAAGTGGTCTAGCTCAGTGGATCCCACTGCCATGGAGCCTAGCAAGCTAAGATCCACTGGCTTAAAGTTCTCACTGCCAGCACAGCAGTCTGAAGTCAACCTGGGATGCTGGAACTTGGTGGGGAAGAGGCAACCACAATTAGTGAGGCTTGACTTGGTGGTTTTTCCCTCATGGTGTAAAAAAGCCACTTTTTTAAACTGGGGAGAGATCCAAGATGGCTGATTGTTAGCAGCTCGGGATTGTGGCTCCCAGTGAAAGTGCAGAAAACAAGAGGACGCCACACTTTTAGACGAATTTTTGTTGCTCACAGACCAGGAGATTCCCAGCAGAGGAGCCCCACAGGTCACCACCGCGACTCTTGTGGCCGGCGTGGTGGTTTTGCCTGCGCCTTGGCATGGCAGTTTTTGGTGCAGTCAGAAAAGCACCATCAATCTTAATGCCGCTGTTTTAGCCGGGACAGTGGGTTACTTAGATACCGGCACTGGGAATCAATAAATTGGATGTCCACTCAGAAACCTAATTAGAAAGGTGGTAATTACAAACACGACAAATGGAAAAATTTATAACAAAGGGAAGAAACCAGCCTAAAAAGGCTGAGAATACCCAAAATCAGAATGTCTTTCCCTCTACAGAGGATTACAGTTCCTCATCAGCAACGGAACAAGGCCTGATGGAGAAAGACTGTGTTCCGTTAACAGAGGCAGGCTTCAGAGGGTGGATGATAAGGAACTTCTGGGAGTTGAAGGAACTTGTTCTAACCCAATGCTAAGAAACTAAGAACTTTGAAAAAAGGTTTGATGAAATGCTAACAAGAATAGATAATATAGAGAGGAATATAAGAGAATTAACGGAGTTGAAAAATACAACACGAGAACTTTGCGAAGTATGCACAAGTTTTAACAGCTGAATTGATCAAACAGAAGAAAGGATATCAGAGGTTGAAGACCAACTTAATGAAATAAAACGAGAAGACAAGAATAGAGTAAAAAGGATAAAAAGGAATGAGCAAAGTCTCCAAGAAATATGGGACTATGTGAAAAGACCTAATCTACATTTGATAGGTGTACCTGAATGTGACGAAGAGAATGAATGCAAGCTGGAAAATACTCTTCAAGATACTATTCAGGAAAACTTTCCCAACCTAGCAAGGCAGGACAATACTCAACTCCAGGTAATACAGAGAACACCACAAAGATATTCCTCAAGAAGAGCAACCCCAAGGCACATAATCGTTAGATTCACCAGGGTTGAAATGAAGGAGAAAATACTAAGGGCAGCCAGAGAGAAAGGTCAGGTTACCCACAAAGGGAAGCCTATCAGACTCACAGCAGATCTCTCAGCAGAAACCCTACAAGCCAGAAGAGAGTGGGGGCCCATATTTAACATCCTTAAAGAAAAGAACTTTCAACCCAGAATTTCACATCCAGCCAAACTAAGCTTTACAATCAAAGGATAAATATAATCTTTTGTGAATAAGCAAGTCCTCAGATTTCATTACCACCAGGCCTGCTTTACAAGAGCTTCTGAAAGAAGCATTACAAATAGAAAGGAACAACTGGTATTAGCCTTTCTAAAAATATACCAAAAAGTAAAGAGTATCAACATAATGAAGAATTTATATCAACTAATGGGCAAAATAGCCAGCTAACATTAAATGGCAATAATTTTAAATTTAAATTGACTAAATCCCCCAATCAAAAGATACAGCCCAAACCCATCAGTATACTGCATCCAGACCCATCTTACATGCAAGGATACATAAGGAGTCAAAACAAAGGGATGGAGAAAGATTTGTCAACCAAATGGAGAGCAAAAATAAATAAATAAATAAATAAATAAATAGCAGAGGTTGTAATTCTCGCCTCTGATGGAATGGATTTTAAAGCAACAAAGATCAAAAGAGGACATAATGGTAAAAGGATCAATGCAACAAGAAGAGCTGATGATCCTGGATGTGTACACACCCAATACAGGATACATAAGACTTGTAAAGAGACTTGGACTCCCACACAGTTGTAGTGGGAGATTTCAACATCAATATTAGATAGATCAATGAGACAGAAAATTAATAAGGATATCCTGGACTTGAACTCAGATCTGGAACAAGTAAACTTAATAAACATTTATAGAACTCTCTGCTTTAAACACACAAGATATGCACTTTTATTAGTACCACATCACACCTACTCACAGGTTTAAATGAAATATTGGTTGGCCATTATTAAGCACAATTGATGGTATTAGGTAGGTTTTCAATATCCATTTTTAGACTGCATTCTAGCCTGGGCAAGTAAGCAACACTCCTGTTCTCTCTCCCTCTTCCTCTTCCTCTTTTTTCCTCTTCTTCATTCCTTTTTTTTTTCTTTCTCTCTTTAAAAAAAAAAAAACTTCATGGACAATGTATATCTCACCACTGATTACATCGCCCTTCCTGCATTGAGAATTTGAGAAAATTCAAACACCGATTTGAACCCAGGACTAAATAACCCAGGGAATAAGGCCAAAGAAAAGTGGGGGTGGCTCTAGGAGGCTGGCTTGTAAGGCCTACAATTGTATGGGCTGCCTTGACATCTTTGAGCCTCAGAGAACTGTGAGTTCCCCTGCCCTCACCAGGCATGCCCCTGACCCAGCAGGCAAGGTCTCCCTCCCCGCCCCCCCGCCAAAAAAAGAAAAGGCAGCAATCTTTGCTGCTCTGCAGCCTCCATTGGTGATATCCAGACAAACGGGGTCCGCAGTGGACCTCCAGCAAACTACAGCAAACCTGCAGCAGAAAGGCCTGACTGTTAGAAGGGAAACTAACAAACAGAAAGGAATACCATCAACATCAACAAAAAGGATGTCCACACAGAAACCTCACCCAAAAGTCACCAACATCAAAGACGAGAGGTAGATTAATCCACAAAGATGAGAAAAATCCAGCACAAAAAGGCTAAAAATTCCAAAAAACAGAATGCCTTTTCTCCAAAGGATCACAACTCCTTGCCAGCAAGGGAATAAAACTGGACAGAGAATGAGTTTGATGAATTCACAGAAGTAGGCTTTAGAAGGTGGGTAATAACAAACTCCTCTGAGCATATTTTAACCCAATGCAAGGAAGCTAAGAACCTTGAAAAAAGGTTCAGCTGTGGACCAAGTGGACCTAATAGACACCTACTGAACTCTACGTACCATATCAACAGAATATACATTCTTCTCAGCACCATATCACATCTATTCTGAAATTGACCACATAATTGGAAGTAAGTTAGCAAATGCAAATGAATGGAAATCATAGCAAACAGTCTTAGATTACGGAGCAATCAAATTAGAACTGAGGATTAGAAACTCACTGAAAACCATACAACTACTTGGAAACTGAACAACCTGGTTCTGACTGACTACTGGGTAAATAACGAAATTAAGGCAGAAATAAATAAGTTCATTGATACCAATGAGAACAAAGACATAATGAACCAGAATCTCTGGGACACAACTAAAGCAGTGTTTAGAGGGAAATTTATAGCACCAAACACCCAGAGGAGAAGGCAGGAGAGATCTAAAATTGACACCCTAACATCACAGTTTAAAAAACTAGAAAAGCAAGAACAAACAAATTCAAAAGCTAGCAGAAGACAAGAAATAACTAAGATCAGAACAGAACTCAAGAAGATAGAGACATGAAAGACCCTTCCAAAAATCAATGAATCCAGAAGCTGATTTTTTGAAAAGATTAACAAAATATATGGACCACTAGCCAGACTAATAAAGAAGAAAAGAGAGAAGAATCAAATAGACACAATAAAAAATGATATAGAAGATATCACCACTGATCCCTCAGACATACAACTACCATCAGAGAATATTACAAATACCTCTATGCAAATAACTTAGAAAATCTAGAAGAAATGGATGAGTTCCTGGACACCTATGTCTTCCCAAGACTAAACCAGGAAGAAGTTGAATCCCTGAAGATGCCAATAACAAGTTCTGAATTTGAGTCAGTAATTAATAGCCTACCAACCAAAAAAACTCAGGACCAGATGAACTCACAGCCTAATTCTATTAGAGGTACAAAGAAGAGCTGGTACGATTCTTTCTGAAACTATTCCAAACAACAGAAAGACAGGGACTCCTCCCTAACGCATTTTATGAGGGGAGCCATTAACCTGATACTAAAACCTGGCAGAGACAAAACAAAAAAGAAAATTTCAGGCCAATATCCCTAATGAACATCAATGTAAAAATCCTTGATAAAATACTGGCAAACTAAACCAAGCAGCACATCAAAAAGCTTATCCACCATGATCAAGTTGGTTTCATCTCTGGGATGCAAGTCTGGTTCAATATATGTAAATCACATAAACAGAACCAATGGCCAAAACCACATGATTATCTCAATAGATGCAGAAAAGGCTTTCAATAAAATTCAACACCCCTTTGTGCTAAATACTCTCAATAAACAAGGTATTGATGGAACATATCTCAAACTAATAAGAGCTATTTATGACAAACCCACAGCCAATAT
Organism: Callithrix jacchus; assembly: GCF_049354715.1. Lineage (NCBI taxonomy): Eukaryota > Metazoa > Chordata > Mammalia > Primates > Cebidae > Callithrix > Callithrix jacchus. The sequence goes on along the minus strand of NC_133510.1, from coordinate 52,740,435 downwards.
CATACTGAATGTGCAAAAGCGAGAAGCATTTTCTTTGAAAACTGGCACAAGACAACGATGGCCTCTCTCACCACTGCTATTCAATACAGTATTGGAAGTTCTGGTCAGGGCAATCAGGCAAGAGAAAGAAATAAATTGTATTCCAATAGGAAGAGAGGAAGTCAAATTGTTTTTGTTTGCAGATGACATAATTACATATTTAGAAAACCCCATTGTCTCAGCGCAAAATCTCGTTGAGCTGATAAGCAACTTCAGCAAAGTCTCAGGAAACAAAATCAATGTGCAAAAATTATAAGCATTCCCAGACACCTATAATAGACAAACAGAGCCAAATCATGAGTGAACTCCCATTCATAATTGCTACAAAGAGAATAAATTACCTAGGAATACAAAGACCTCTTCAAGGAGAACTACAAACCACTGCTCAAGGAAATAAAAGAGGACACAAACAAATGGAAAGACATGCCATGCTAATGAATAGGAAGAATCAATATTGTGGAAATGGCCATACTGCTCAAAGTAATTTATAGATTCAATGCTATCCCCATCAATCTATCATTAACTTTTGTCACAGAATTAGAAAAAACTACTTTAAATTTTATATGGAACCAAAAAAGAGCCATCATAGCCAGGACAATTATAAACAAAGGAACAAACAAACAAGCTATAGGCATCCTGCTACTTCACTTCAAACTATATTACAAGGCTACAATAAACAAAACAGCACAGTCCAAAACAGATATCTAGACCAATGGAACAGAATGGAGGCCTCAGAAATAATGCCACACATCTACAACCATCTGATATTGGACAAACCTGACAAAAACAACCAATGGGGAAAGGATTCTCTAATTAATAAATGGTGTTGGAATAACTGGCTAGCCATATGCAGAAAATTGAAACTGGGCCCCTTCCTTATACCTTATACAAAAATTAACTCAGGATGGATTAAAGACTTAAACATAAGACCTAAAACCATAAAAACCCTAGAAGAAAACGTAGGCAATACCATTCAGGACATAGGCATGGGCAAAGACTCCATGAGTAAAACATCAAAAGCAATGGCAACAAAAGCCAAAATCGACGAATTGGATCTCATTAAGCTAAAGAGCAAAAGAAACCATCATCAGAGTGAACTGGCAGCCTACAGAATGGGAGAAAATTTTTGCAATCTATCCATCTGACAAAGGGCTAACATCCAGAATCTACAAATAACTTAAACAAATTTACAAGAAAGGAGGGGACTCAAGATGGCGCGGTGAGAACCCAGGATTGAAGCTCTCGGTGAACGCGTGGAGAGGGTGAGTCAGGGCCGCATTTCCAGATGGATCTTTGTTGCCCACAGAATGGGGAAATTCACAGGTATAAAAGAGACGCGGGATGCCAGGCAGAGGTTCTGGCTGGTGCAGCCGGCGGCTGGCACTGTAGTGCAGAGGCGCTACACAGCACTCCCCACAAGGCACACTGGTCCGGGTGCCCTGTTGAACCGGCAATCTGAGACTTGAGAGGGCGGAAATTGAGACTGAGCAGGACTTGGTCAGTGAGCCAGCCCAGGAGATTCCAGGGAGACAGCATTTGGGGTAGCGCAGTGGGACAAACAAAGCGGCAATTCCAAGTGCTCTGGGTGCAGGCACAACTGAACCCAGGACGGTGCAGCTCTGTGGGGGAGGGGCGTCCGCCTTTAGTGAGGCAATCCGCCTCTACTGAGGAACACGCCCATTGCTGACGCAGCCTGCCATTGCCGAGGCAACCCGCTACAACAGAGAGACTCGGCAGCAGGGCGTAGCCCATGGCAGCAGGGCGGAGAACGCAGCAGCAGGGCAGAGCCTGCAGCAACGGGGCGAACCTCACACCAGCAGGGCAGAGCCTCGGCAAGCAAATAGTGACTGGACTGCCTCCTGGCTGGATAGGACAGCGCGGCGGACACTCACGAGGAAAGCCCCAACCCCCCCCCGTGACAGAGCATCTGAGAAAAAAAAGGGTTTTTTTTATGAGTTCAGCTGCAGCAGAATTAAACGTAGAAGCCTCACAGCCCTGGATGAACAACAGGGCTCACAGCTCAGCAGTTGAGCTCCTATAAAGTACAGACTGTCTCCTCAAGCAGCTCCCTGACCCCTCTACATCCAAAAGACTGACATTTGGCAGGCATCATTCTGGGACAAAGATAGCAGGAAAAGAAACTGAGAACATCTCTCACTGTTCCGCAGCTGCTATAGGTGCACCCCAGACAAGCAGGGCTTGGAGTGGACCTCAGCAGTCATACAGTAGAGGGGCTAGACTGGTAGAAGGAAAACTAAGTAACAGAAATACCTCATCATCAACAATCTGGGCGTCCACTCAGAGACCCAATCGAAAAGTCAGCAACTACAGAGACGACAGGTGGATAAATCCACAAAGATGGGAAGAAACCAGTGCAAAAAGGAGGAAAACACCCAAAACCAGAACACCTCACCTCCTAGAAAGGACCAAAACTCCTCACCAGCAAGGGAACAAAGCTGGACAGAGAATGACTGTGACGAAATGACGAAACTAGACTTCAGAAGGTGGATAATGAGAAATTTTTGTGAGCTAAAAGAACATGTTTTAAATCAATGTAAAGAAACTAAGAACCTTGAAAAAAGATTTGAAAAAAGAATCGAGGAAATGATGACAAGAATGGATAACTTAGAAAGGAATATGAACGAATTAAAAGAGCTGAAAAACACAAGAACTTCGCGAAGCATGCACAAGTTTCAATAGCCGAATTGACCAAGCAGAAGAAAGAATATCAGAAGTTGAAGATCAACTCAAATGAAATAAAATGAGAAACCAAGATCAGAGAAAAAAGCGCAAAAAGGAATAAACAAAGTCTCCAAGAAATGTGAGACTATGTGAAGAGACCTAACCTACATTTGATAGGTGCACCAGAAGGGGACGAAGAGAATGAATAAAAGCTGGAAAATACTCTTCAGGACATTATCCAGGAAAATTTCCCCCACCTAGCAAGACAGGCCAACACTCAAATGCAGGAAATACAGAGAACACCACAAAGATATTCTGCAAGAAGAGCAACCCCAAGGCACATAATCATCAGATTCAACAAGGTTGAAATAAAGGAGAAAATACTAAGGGCAGCCAGAGAGAAAGGTCGGGTCACCCACAAAGGGAAGCCCATCAGACTCACAGCAGATCTCTCGGCAGAAACACTACAAGCCAGAAGAGAGTGGGGACCAATATTCAACATCCTTAAAGAAAATACCTTTCAACCCAGAATTTCATATCCATCCAAACCGAGCTTCATAAGTGAAGGAAAAATAAAATCCTTTGCGAACAAGCAAGTACTCAGAGATTTTGTCACCACCAGGCCTGCTTTACAAGAGCTCCTGAAAGAGGCACTACACATAGAAAGGAACAACCAGTACCAGCCATTCCAAAATCACACTAAATGCTAAACAGCATCAACATAATGAAGAATCTACAACAACTAACGGGCAAAACAGCCAGCTAGAATCAAAATGGCAGTGTCAAATTCACACATAACAATATTAACCCTAAATGTAAATGGACTAAATGCACCAATCAAAAGACACAGACTGACAAATTGGATAAAAATCCAAAACCCATCAGTGTGCTGTATCCAGGAAACCCATCTCACATGCAAGGATACACAAAGGCTCAAAATAAAGAAATGGAGGAAAATTTACCAACCAAATGGACAGCAAAAAAAAGCAGGAGTTGCAATTCTCATCTCTGATAAAATAGACTTTAAAGCAACAAAGATCAAAAGAGACAAAGAAGGCCATTACATAATGGTAAAAGGATCGATACAACAAGAAGAGCTAACGATCCTAAACATATATGGGCCTAATACAGGAGCACCCAGATTTATAAGGCAAGTTCTTAATGACTTATAAAGAGACTTAGACTCCCACAGAATAATAGTGGGAGACTTTAACACTCCACATTTAAAGCAGTCTCCAGAGGAAAATATATAGCAATAAGTGCCCATATGAGGAGAATGGAGAGATCCAAAATTGACACTCTATCTTCAAAATTGAAAGAGCTTGAGGAGCAAGATAAAAAAAACTCAAAACCCAGCAGAAGACAAGAAATAACTAAGATCAGAGCTGAACTGAAGGAGATAGAGACACAGATAACCCTTCAAAAAATTAATAAATCCAAGAGCTGGTTTTTTGAAAAGATCAACAAAATAGACCACTAGCCAGATTGATTAAAAAGAAAAGAGAGAACAACCAAATAGATGCAATAAAAAATGATAAAGGCGAAATCACCACAGATTCCACAGAAATTCAAACCATCATCAGAGAATATTACAAACAACTCTCTGCACATAAACTAGTAAACCTGGAAGAAATGGATAAATTCCTGGACTCCTGTGTCCTCCCAAGCCTAAACCAGAAGGAAGCTGAAACTATGAATAGACCAATAACAAGGTCAGAAGTCGAGGCAGCAATTAAGACCCTACCACACTAAAAAAGCCCAGGTCCAGATGGGTTCACAGCAGAATTCTACCAGACACACAAAGAGGAGCTGGTACTATTCCTTCTGAAACTATTCCAAATAATCCAAAAAGAGGGAATCCTTCCCAAATCATTCTATGAGACTAATATCATCCTGATACCAAAACCCGGCAGAGACCCAACAAGAAAAGAAAACTTCAGGCCAATATCCATGATGAACATAGATGCAAAAATCTTCAATAAAATATTGGCAAGCCGATTGCAACAGCAAATCAAAAAGCTTATCCATCATGATCAAGTAGGATTCATCCCGGGGATGCAAGGCTGGTTCAACATACACAAATCTATAAATGTAATTCACCACATAAACAGAACCAAAAACAAAAACCACATGATTATCTCAATTGACACAGAGAAGGCATTCTACATAATTCAACAGCCCTTTATGCTAAAAACCTTCAATAAACTCGGTATCAATGGAACGTATCTAAAGGTAATAAAAGCTATTTACGACAAACCAACAGCCAATATCATACTGAATGGGCAAAAACTGGAAGCATTCCCTTTGAAATCCAGCACTAGACAAGGATGCCCTCTTTCACCACTCCTATTCAGTATAGTACTGGAAGTTCTAGCCAGAGCAAACAGGCAAGAAAAAGAAATAAAGGGCATTCAAATAGGAAGGAAGGAAGCCAAATTGTCTCTATTTGCAGACGACATGATAGTATACCTAGAAGACCCCATTGCCTCAGCCCAAAAACTCCTCAAACTGATAAGCAACTTCAGTAAAGTCTCAGGATATAAAATCAGTGTACAAAAATCACAAGCATTCCCATACGCCAATAACAGACTTAAAGAAAGCCAAATCAAGAACAAACTGCCATTCACAATTGCTACAAAGAGAATAAAATACCTAGGAATACAACTCACAAGGAACGTAAGGGAACTCTTCAAGGAAAACTACAATCCACTGCTCAACAAAATAAGAGAGGACAAAAACAGATGGAGAAACATTCCATGTTCATGGTTAGGAAGAATTAATATCGTGAAAATGGCTATACTGCCCAAAGTAATTTACAGAATCAACGCTATCCCCATCAAGCTACCATTGATTTTCTTCACAGAACTGGAAAAAACCACCATGAACTTCATATGGAACCAAAAGAGAGCCCACATAGCCAAGTCAATTCGAAGCAAAAAGAGCACAGCGGGGGGCATCACACTACTGGATTTCAAACTATACTACAAGGCTACAATAATCAAAACAGCATGGTACTGGTACCAAAACAGAGATATAGACCAATGGAAGAAAACAGAGGCATCGGAGGCAACACAAGATATCTACAACCATACAATCTTTGATAAACCTGACAAAAACAAGCAATGGGGAAAGGATTCCCTGTTTAACAAATGGTGTTGGGAAAACTGGCTAGCCATGTGCAGAATGCAGAAACTGGACCCCTTCCTGACACCTTACACTAAAATTAACTCCAGATGGATTAAAGACTTAAACATAAGACCTGGCATGATAAAAACCCTAGAAGGAAATCTAGGCAAAACCATCCAGGACATAGGAGTAGGCGAGGACTTCATGAATAAAACACCAAAAGCATTGGCAACAAAAGCCAAAATAGACAAATGGGACCTAATGAAACTCCACAGCTTCTGCACAGCAAAAGAAACAGTCACTAGAGTGAATTGGCAACCAACAGAATGGGAAAAAATGTTTGCAGTTTACCCATCTGACAAAGGGCTGATATCCAGAATTTACAAAGAACTCAAACATATTTACAGGAAAAAAAAAACAAACAAGCCCATTCAAAAGTGGGCAAAGGATATGAACAGACACTTTATGAAAGAAGACATATATGAGGCCAACAATCATATGAAAAAATGCTCATTGTCACTGGTCATCAGAGAGATGCAAATCAAAACCACATTGAGATACCATCTCACGCCAGTTAGAATGGCGATCATTAAAAAATCTGGAGACAACAGATGCTGGAGAGGATGTGGAGAAAAAGGAACACTTTTACACTGTTGGTGGGAGTGTAAATTAGTTCAACCATTGTGGAAGATAGTGTGGCAATTCCTCAAGGCCTTAGAAATAGAAATCCCATTTGACCCAGCAATCCCATTACTGGGTATATATCCAAAGGACTATATATCGTTCTACTATAAGGACACATGCACACAAATGTTCATTGCAGCACTGTTTACAATAGCAAAGACCTGGAATCAACCCAAATGCCGATTGATGATAGACTGGATTGGGAAAATGTGGCACATATACACCATGGAATATTATGCAGCAATCAGAAATGATGAGTTTGTGTCCTTTGTAGGGACATGGATGAATCTGGAGAACATCATTCTCAGCAAACTGACACAAGAACGGAAAATGAAATACCGCATACTCTCACTCATAGGCTGGTGATGAAAAACGAGAACACATGGACCCAGGGAGGGGAGTACTAAACATTGGGGTCTATTATGGGGAAAAGGGGAGGGCCAGCTGAGGGGGAAGCTGGGAGGGATAGCCTGGGGAGAAATGCCAAATGTGGGTGAAGGGGAGAAAGGAAGCAAAACACACTGCCATGTGTGTACCTATGCAACTGTCTTGCATGTTCTGCAGATGTACCCCAAAACCTAAAATGCAATAAAAAATTTAAAAAAAAATTTACAAGAAAAACAAAAAAACAAACAGCCCGATTATAAAGTAGGTGAAGAACAGATACTTCCCAAAAGAAGCATTTGTGCAGTCAAAAAACATTTGAAAAAAGCTCATCATCACTGGTCATTAGAGTAATGCAAATCAAAACCACATTGAGATGCTATCTTATGCCAGTTAGAATGGTGATCATTAAAAAGTCAGGAGACAACTGATGCTGGAGAAGATGTGGAGAAACAGAACACCTCACCCTGTTGGTGGGAGTGTAAATTAGTTCAAACATTGTGGAAGACAGCATCGTGATTCCTCAAGGATCTAAAACCAGAAATGCCATTTGACTCAGCAATCCCATTACTGGGTATATACACAAAGAAATATAAATCATTCTACTATAAAGACACATCCACACTTATATTTATTGCAGCACTGTTCATAATAGCAAAGTCTTGGAACCAACCCAAATGCTCATCCATGATAGACTGGATAAAGAAAATGTGGCATTTACACTGTGAAATATTATGTAGCCATAAAAAGGATGAGTTCATGTCCTTTGCAGGGACATGAATGAAGCTGGAAACCTTCATTCTCAGCAAACTAACACATGAACAGAAAACCAAACACCACATGTTCTCATTCATAAGTGGGAGCTGAACAATGAGAATATATGGACAGAGGGAGGGAACATCACACACTGGGGCCTGGTGGGGGGTTGGGGGATAGGGCAGGGATAACATTAGGAGAAATACCTAATGTAGATGACAGGTTGATGGGTGCAGCACACCACCATGGCATGTGTATACCTATGTAATAAACCTGCATGTTCTGCACATGTATCCTAGAAATTAAAATATAATAAAAAATTGAGCTATCTAATATGATATAATTTCCAGGTTTCTAGAAAAAATTACTCAAGCATGTCAAAAATTCCACAGAAGTTACTGATGTTCCCTGTCCATAAGGGTTATAGAAAGCAATTGTTATTACCAAATAACTACAGTGACAAGTGTCAAGGGAATGGCAGTCACAGTGAAACTTCTGGGCATCTGATGAAGCCGAGCCTGATGAGCTGGCATGGCTGGGATGCCCTTATTAGATGAGATAGAATTTGATCAGAATGCTTCTCCTCTGACTTTATTTTAATGGGCTCTAGGAGAACAACAAAATTATTTTAGCAAGTACTGCTTTACAGCATTACCCATGTGGCAGTTAACTTTCTGCATCACAGAAGGGGATCTACAAATGCTAATGTTCAATTGATCATTAGCCTTTTCTGGCAATTGCTTTTCATAATATATGTTTCCTCACAACAATATCAAGCAGCTCATACTGCCTTGTGGTATAAAGCCTGTTTCCCTAGCTGCCACCCAGTTCCATTCCTAGAAGGATTTATAAAAAGCAGGATTCCAAAAGCCCTGGCTTTATTCCGAGATGTCTAACAAGATGCATAGGAAAAGTAAATGCAGGCAGACAGGCTGCATGAAGGAGGTACCCTTTTTTAAGAAAATGCAAGAGAAAAATTGGAGTGCATCAAAATGAGAAAAAAATAAACAGAGGAAAAATCAGGAAGAAATCATCAAGAGCCCATCCCTAGACAGAAGATTAGTTTATCCTGCTGAAATAAAGCATGGTCAAGAAAACTGGATGATACAGATATAAATTATTCATGGTTAAAGACATCTCAGTCATTAAGATATTTACACCATGACTGCAGCCCATGTGTGCTGTGTTGATTTATGAGCTACATAATTACAGAAGATATGCTGATGACTGTTTGCATGGGAAACACTGGATTTTTATTTGTTAATCAGTTTTCCCACTTCTGAGTCCTGCATTTCAATCAAAGTGCAAGGCTTGATTAGAACCTCCTGGGGGTAGTGAGAAGGCCGTGCATGGTAATGTCAGCTTTGCCTGCCTTACAGTCCTTCAGATAAGAAAGTAGCTTTTGGAGGCCTTTCAACATACTCATTATTTAACAGTATTTTTATTAATGATATCCTATTCATATACTACTACTAATAATTTCAACCTTTTTTCAGATAAACTAAAACCCAATATATTCTTTAAAGTATTTTTTATATTGCCCATTTAACTTTTTTCTATTGAAATAGAGTGCTTGGGAAAGACTCACATAAAAGTGCACCTTCCAATGCTCAAATAAGCTTCATCTTAAATCCTAACTTTTCCCTAGGGAGTTAAAGGACACACAGCATGATTATTTACTGTATTGCAAGAAGAGTACAAAGCAAGTGAAACTCCATAACTCGTCCCATGCTAACTTGAGTTTGCATAAAATATGACTAATGATTGACTCCGACTCTGCATCAGGCTCACCCTGATAATTGTATTAACTTTGGAATAACTGGGCCTCTCATTTTACATGACAGATTTTTTTTGGTACCCTGCTTATCAGATTATACTATTTAAAAAACTTTTTATGAAAGTATAGCAACATGAAGAGAATGCATAAATCATAAGTTTACAGCTTGATAAATTTTCATAAAGTGAATATATCTGTGTAACCACACCAAGACCCAGAAATAGAACATTAACAGCATCAAATAATCCCCCCAGTTCTTTAAATTGCTCCCCATCCAAAAGGTAATTATTATTCTAACTTCTAACAGAATAAGTTGTTTTGCTTATTCTGCTTTTTAGAAATACTATTTGTACTCTTCTTTGGCTTCTTTTGCACAATATTAGTATTGCAAGAGTCATGCATATTATTAGGGGTAATTTATTATAATTACTATGTTGTATTTCATGAGGTGACCCATGCTATAATTCATCCATTCTACCTAGGTTTTTCTGGGTTTTGGCTATTACAAATATTTCTGCTATGCTATGCACAATGGCCAAGATGTGAAATCAACCTAAGTGTCTATCGATGATGATGAATGGATAAAGAAAATGTACACTATGAAATATCATTCAGCCATGAAAAGAATGAAATCCTGTCATTTGTGGCAACATGGACGAGCCTGGATGATACTATGTTAAGTGAAATAAGCCAGGCACAGAAAGACAAATACTAGATGGTCTCGTTTATATGTGGGAGCTAAAAAAATTGATCTCATGGAGGCAGAGAGTAGAGTGGTGGTTCAGAGGCTGGGAAGGAGAAGGGGAGGGGGTGTGAAAAGAGGTTGCTTAGTGGGTACAAAATACATTTAGATAGAAGGAATAATTTCTAGTGTTTGATAGCACAACAGTGTGACTATAGTTATCAGTACTTTATTGTCTATTTCAAAATAGCCAGGAAAGAATATTTAGAATGTTCTCAACACAAAGAAATGATACATGTTCTAGGTGATGGACAGGTATCCCAACTACCTTAAGTTGATCATTATACACTCTATGCATGTATCAAAATATCATATGTACATTATATCTATGTACAATTATTATCAGCAAAAAATATTGCTGCTATGAACATTCTAGTTGTCTTTTGGTGAGCATGGGTACGCATTTCTGTGGAAACCACAACTAGGATTGGAATTGTTGTGTCACAGGGTATGCATACGCTTAGCTTCAGGAGATACTGTTGAAGAGGTTTTCTAAAGAGTTATATGAATTTGCGGTCCCACCAGCAGGGAATAAGAGTCCCAGTTGTTCCATATGTTTACCACCTCTTGTGCTCAGTCTTTTCCACAGTAGCCATTCAGTTGAGGTTGTCGTGGTATCACACTGTGGTTTCAATTTGCATTTTCCTGATGATTAATGTAGTGGAGCAATTTTTCATACACTTATTAGCCATTTGAATATTCTCTTTTGTGAAGTGTCTGTTCAGATCTTTTCCCTGATTTTCTATTAGGTTTTCTGGCTTATTGCTTTGTGAAAATTTGAATAATATATATAATATTTTAAAAAAATAACTTAAATAATTTAAAAAATATGTATTCTAGTATAAGTCATTGTTGAATATGTGATTTATAAATATACTTTCCTCCTTCAATGACTTATCATTTCAATGATTAATGGTGTTATTTGATGATGAGAAGTTCTAGATTATTTATATTATGGTTACACTTTATATGTTCTGTTTAAGAAATCTTTGCTTACTATAAAGTTATGGTGATGTTCTCCTATATTTTTTCTATAGGTTTTATTATTTAATTTTATATTTAGGTAAGGAATCCTCTGAAACTGATTTCTATGTGTTGTGATGGGTAGAGTCAAGATATATTTTTCTCCACATGGATATAACTGATCCATCATCATTTTTTGAAAGGACTATTTTTTTCTCATTGCCTTGCAATGTCATCTGTGTCACAAATCAGATGAATACACACACACACACACACACACAATTAGTATATATTCATATGGATCACTCATATTTATGAATAGATGTGTATGTGTATATATGTGTGTGTGTGTGTGTGTGTGTGTTTTCTGGATACTCTGTTCTGTTTGTCTTTTCTTCTTGTGCCTGTACCACACTGTCTTCATTACTTCAGCTTTTTAATAGATCTTAATATCTAGGAATACAGGTTCTCCAATTTTTTTGTTGTTCTTTAAGACTGGTCTGACTTTCTTGATCTTTTACAGCATGGTTTTACCATGTATTTAATTCAGGGAAAAGTAAAGCTCAGTAACTAAGTAAGAGAGTTTAGGGCCTTGCCAAGGGAATAATAAATGAAATAATAATGAGAATTTATGTGACATGTTTCAGTATTAAATATGACAGACTGACATCATATATATATATATTTTAAATATATAGATAAATAATATATATTAAATATATAAATAATATATATTTAAATATACTCTGTAGAATACTAATAAAAGTCTTCCAACTTAAATTTCTAAGGCCTCAATGCTGTTTCATGTAGTCAATGATAGTTTTCAGATTTTTAAAGCAGAGGATAAGGTTTGGCTCTGTGTCCCACCCAAATCTTATCTTGAATTGTACTCCCATAATTCCCATATGTTACAGGAGGAACCCAATGGGAGATAACTGAATCATGGGGGCAGTTCCCCCCATACTGTTCTAGTGGTAGTGAATAAGTCTCATGAGATTTGAGGGTTTTATTAGGGGTTTCCACGTTTGTTTTCCTCATTCTTTCTTTTGCCATCCAGGTAAGACAGGACTTGCTCCTTCTTGCCTTCCACCATGATTGTGAGGCTTCCCTAGCCACATGGAACTATAAGTCCAATTAAATCTCTTTCTTCTGTAAATTGCTCAGTCTCGGGTATCTCTTCATCAGCAGTGTGAGAACAAATTAATACAGCAGACAGTAAGAAAAAGCAGGTCTCAATTTTTTCTTTTTTTGAGTGAGGGTCTCACTCGGTCACCCAGGCTATAGTGCAGTGGTGTGAACATAGCTCACTGCAGCCTTGAACTCCTGGACTCAAGTGATCTAGCCTATTGAGTAGCTGGCACCACAGGTGTGCACCAGCACATCCAACTAATTTTTAAACTTTTTATAGAGACGAGGTTTCACCATGTTGCCCAAGCTGGTCTCAAACTCCAGACTTCAAGTGATCCTCCCCACCTCTGCCTCCCAAAGTGCTGGGATTACAGGTGTGTGTCACTGTGCTTGGCACAACATTTCTTAAAGGTCTTTCTGAGCTCAGACATAGTGACTGGGGGAACACTTGTGCACACCATCATGGCCCTCATTGCACAAGCTGTGGAAACCTCTGCTTCCACTGTCAGTACTAATGTAAAGATTTTTTTAAATGGGCCATACAGATCATCTATGAAGAAAAGCCCATCAGACTAACAGTGAAACGCTCAGCAAAAACCACACAAGCCAGAAGAGATTGGGGATCAATATTTGTCACTTTCAAGGAAAAGAATTTTCAACCCAGAATTTCATATCTGGCCAAACTAGGCTTCATAAGCAAAGGAGAAATAAGGTATTTTTCAGACAAGCAAATGCTGAGAGAACTTATCACCACCAGACCTGCCCTGCAGGAGCTCCTGAAGGAAGCACTAAACATGGATAGGAAAAACCATTACCAGCCACTACAAAAACACATAGAAATACACAGACAAGTGATACTATGAAGCAACCACATAAACAAGTCTGCAAAATTGCCGGCTAGTATCATGATGACAGGATCAAATTAACACATAACAATACTAACTTTAAATGTAAATAGGCTAAATACCCCAATTAAAACACACAGAATGGAAGCTGAATAAAGAGCCAAAACCCATGGTATGCTCTCTTCAAAAGACCCATCTCATGTGCAAAGACACACATAGGCTTAAAATAAAGAGATGGAGAAAAATTTACCAAGGAAACAGAAAACAGAAAAAAGCAGAGTCTGCAATCCTAGTTTCTGACAAAAAAGTCTTTAAACCAATAAAGATAAAAAAAGACAAGGGTATTACATAATGGTAAAGAGTTCAATTCAACAAGAAGAGCTAACCTTCTTAAACATATATGCACCAAATACAGGAGCATCCAGAGTCATAAAGCAAGTTCTTAGAGCCCTACAGTGAGACTTAGACTCCTACACAATAATAATGGGAGATTTTAACACCTGGCAGGCAATATTAGACAGATCACTGAGAAAGAAAATTAGTGAAGATATTCAGGGCTTGAACTCGGCTCTGGATCAAGTGGACCTGATAGATTTCTACAGAACTCTCCATGCAAAAGTAATATAAAATATACATTCTTCTCATTGCCACATGATACTTACTCTAAAATTGATCACATAATTGGAAGTAAAACACTCCTCAGCAAATGCAAAAAAAACTGAAATCATAACAGTCTCTCAGACCATAGTACAATCAAATTAGAATTCAATATTAAGATATTCACTAAAAACCACACAACTGCTTGAAAATTGAAGAACCTGCTTCTGAGTGACCCTTGGGTAAATAAAATTGAGGCAGAAATAAAGAATTTCTTTTTTCTTAAAATTTTTTTTCCTGTTTAATCAGATGGATGTGCTAATCTGCAGAAATAAAGAATTTCTTTGAAACTAGTGAGAACAAAGAGACAATGTACCAGAATCTTTGGGATGTAGCTAAAGTAATGTTAAGAAGAAATTTAAAGCATTAAATATCCACACCAAAAACCTAGCAAGATCTCAAGTTAACAACCTAACATCACAACTAAAGAACTAGAGAACCAGGAGCAAACAAACCCCAAAGCTAGCAGAAGACAAAAATAACCAAATCAGAGCTGAACTGAAGGAGACAGAGATGTGAAAAACTCTTCAAAAAAATCAGTGGATCCATAAGCTGCTTTTTTGAAAAATGTAATAAAATAGACCACTAGGTAGGTCAATAAAGAATAAAAGAGAGAAGAATCAAGTAAACACAATAAGAAATGATAAGGGGGATATCACCACTGACCCCCACAAACAACTATCAGAGAATACTATAAACACCTCTACGCATGTAAACTAGAAAATCTAGAAGAAATGTATAAATTCCTGGATGCATACACCCTACCAAGACTGAACCAGGAAGAAACTGAATCCCTGAATAAACCAATAACAAGTTCTGAAATAGCCTACTAACCAGAAACTGCCCAGGACCAGACAGATTCACAGCTGAATTCCACTAGAGGTACAAAAACAGAGCTGGTACCATTTTTACTGAAAGTCTTCCAAAAAATTGAAAAGGAGGGGCTTCTTCCTAACTCATTCTGTGAGACCAGCATTATTCTGATACTGAAAGCAATGGCAACAAAAGCAAAACTTGACAAATGGAAGCTCCAAAGAGCTTCTGCACAGCAAAAGCTATCATCAGAGTGAAAAGACAACCTAGAAAATGGGAGAGAATTTTTGCAATCTATACCATATAACAAAGGTCTAATATCCAAAATCTATAAGAAACTTAAGTTTATAAGAAAAAACAAACAACCACATTAAAAAGTGGGCAAAGGACAAGAGCAGACAATTCTAACAAAAGACATTCATGTGACCAACAAACATATGAAAAAAAGCTCCACATCACTGATCATTAGAGAAATGCAAATCAAAACAACAATGAGATACCATCTCACATCAGTCAGAATGGTGATTATTAAAATGTCAAACAATGGATGCTTGCAAGGTCATGAAGAAAAAGAATGCTTTTACACTGTTGGTGGCAATGTAAATTGGTTCAACCATTGTGGAAGACAGTGTGGCAATTCCTCAAAGACCTAGAGGCAGAATTATCATTTGACCCAGCAATTCCATTACTGTGTATATATCCAAATGAATGTGAATTATTCTATTATAAAATCTACACACATGTATGTTCATTGCAGCACTATTCACAATAGCAGATACATGGAATCAACCCAAATGCCCATCGATGATAGACTGGATAAAGAAAATGTGTACATATATACCATGAATACTATGCAGCCATACAAAGGAACAAGATCATGTCCTTTGCAGGGATGTGGTTGGAGCTGGAAGCCATTATCCTCAGCAGAGTAACACAGGAACAGAAAAACCAAATACTGCACGTTCTCATTTATAAGTGGGAACTGAATGATGAGTACACATGGACACCTGAGGAGGAACAACACACACTGAGGCCTGTCAGAATGGTGGGGCCTGGTGGAAAGGGAGAGCATCAGAAAGAATACTTTATGGATCTGGGTTTAATACCTAGGTGATAGGATGATCTGTGTAGTAAGCCACCATGGCACATGTTTACCTGTGTAACAAATCTGCACATCCTACATGCACCCCTGAATTTAAAATAAAAGTTGAAGAAAAAAATAAAAACAAAAAGAAAAAAAGAGGGCATAAGTCTTTAAGGATCAATCTTACAGGAACTAAAATTTTATGTTCATCATTTACTTTGAAAGTTTATGTTAACCATTTACTTTAAAAAGTGTAAATAGTCAAAACAATCCAGGATTTAAAGTGACAAATACCAATGGAAAGGTGAAAATACTTCCCACCAAAGGGAAAAATTCTTTGCCCTACCTGTTAAAATGATTTAGCATATTATACACAGTGGTCGCACAATCATCACATTCCCTATCATCCTTCTACAGAAAGTCGGATTCCTCCTCAATCGAAAAATAGTCACTGTCAGGTTTTTCTGGGCTGGATAAGTGATTCACAGAAAAAATGGAATGAATCTCCATCAGGCTGTGCTGAGGCAGAGAAACCGTTTAAGTAGCAGCAAGTGTGTGCCAGCCTGAAAAAGAATTCCTACTACTCAGATTCTTAACCTCCCAAGACTGGGAAGGAACAGTCAGAAAGAGTGAACGGCTCAACAGCAAGATGCAAATACTCTGGCATCTTGTGCTAGAGTTGGATTTATGTTTCAGTTAAAAAAAAGAAAAAGTATTCTAGTTCTTTCAGAACCAGATCTGAAATGAGACAAAGGAATACCAACCACTCAGATATTCTAAAAGCCAATTTACTTGGAAGTTACCAAAAATATACTTTGAAATACTTAAGGCATCCATATTTCTGACCAACCTCCTTGGTTTTTATAGGAGGTAAACATAAAATTTAAAACCAAATACTACTAGACAAAAGTACCGGCCTAAAGACAGGGTTAGATTGAAAAAAAGGAACAACAACTTGATGATTATGTATGAAAATAACCAATGTCTGTCAACTGGGAAGCCTGACCAGGGAATCAAGAGAACCAAGGTGCTGAGAGGAACCAGCTGGGACCAGCATGACTGCTAGGTAGAAGTAATAAACACACAGTCCTGGATCTTGAATTCAGTGAGTCCCTGATAAACGTGCATTTATTAATCAGAAAATAAAGAAAATTTCCAATTAGAAGAATTTGACATATAGCTAGAAGGGGTAGCAAATAAGTTGGATGTCAGAATCAGAGAATTTAGACTGGTTAGGCTGGACATGGTGGCTCACACCTGTAATCCCAGCATTTTGGGAGGCCAAAGCAAGTGGATCATCCGAGGTCAGGAGTTCAAGACTAGCCTGGCCTATGTGGTGAGACCTTGTTTCTAATAATTTTGTATTTTCTACTGAAAATACAAAAATTAGCTGGGTATGGTGGCAGGCACCTGTAATCCCAGCTACTTGGGAGGGTGAGGCAGGAGAATCACTTGAACTCAGAAGGCAGAGGTTGCAGTGAGCCGAGATCACGCCACTGTACTCCAGCCTAGGGGACAGAGACTCTGTCTCCAAAAAAAAAAATAAAAAATAAATTTGGACGGGACTGAATGATGGGTTAATATTTTCAAATTACTATTCAATATGCCTTAAATTGAGTTTACAAAGTGCTTACACATACATCATGTCATTCTCTTGCTCACAAAACCCTTCTGGGATGGGCCTGGGCATTTTAAATGCTCTGTTGGTGATTCTGATGTGCAGTAAGAGTTAAGAACTGCTACTTTAGACTGCAGGATGGCTTGGGAGTGAGTTACCTGTTATTAGAGGATCAAAGAGAGTTTGGTAAGGAGATCCTGAAGGCCTCCTAGCGCTGTAGAGTATTCCAAGTAATGATAATAATATTCAATTATTGTGGTATGTTAACTTGGCATATCACCATGTCCATGGAGCTGTATATGCCTTCAGAAGCATGTTTTAAACATCGTATTTTCAACTGTGCAATGAGACAGGTCTTCTGTAGGCATCTGTTTTTTGACTAGGTTTTAGATAGCAAGGGTATTTGAAAATGATAAATAGCACTTTATGCCACTGTAAGATATACTACCACTAACAGAAATTGAGGCAATTGCTGAAATACTTTAAAAGACCGAAATAGAAAACTTTCCTAAAGTGGTACACAGAAAAAAGAGCCAAAGTAGTTCTCTGGAGAACTTGACCTATGGAGTCCAACTACATGCAGAGCACATTTTGCCCATGTCCATAGAATTAAAGAAAGTCAGAGACTTAGCTAAAGGGCAAGAGTTAACAGATTGTTTCATTTTAAACCTTCATTAGAGAACCTTGATTTTACTGATGGCACTACAGGATCACTTGTGATGCCTTTATTATGTTAAGAAGTGAACACAGACTCTAAATTGGGAGTAAACCTGTGTTCCTTTTCCTGAGTTGCTTATTCCTCTCCTCTCTTCTGAGGAAAGCTGGATTCTAACACTTTATTATGAAAATCTGGGCAGCATGTGTAGTGCCTGGGAATCTGTGAAGATGCCTCTGGGTGTATGTAAAAAAAGAGGTAGGAGATTCCAGGAAAAGTACGCTTTACTCCCTTAGGCTGAGTAGCTTTACCATAACTTGAATCAATAAAAATACCTGAATGATTAAACAAGAATTGATAATTAATTCATTGTCTCACTTTCTTCCTTCTTTCTCAGAACTCTCTTAGTTGCCTGACATTAAATATTTGATGCTCTGGGACTGTCTTTTGGGAAGGCTCAATAACGTACTTAAATCTAAAACTACTATATTTTAAATAATAAGATTCTACTTTTATTTTTAAACACTCTGTTACGACTTCTAGTTTTATAAGATTAACTATCTGAGTCTTATACTTCAAATTCAAAATCTTAAATTTAGAATACATAAAGTCACATTACAATATTTGTACTGCTGCCTTCAAAATTTTTATCTATATTTAAAACATTGTTTCATATATCTGCTATAGTTTCTTTCAATCTTATGTAAGTATAATGTCAGATGTGTGAGGTTCATCTGGATTTAATTCTAGGTTTAACACTACATGGTGTGTGTAAAATTGAATAATTAACTTCTTCCAGATACAGTTACTTCAACTGTTAAAAATAACGATGTTAGGCCAGGCGCAGTGGCTCTATAATCCCAGCACTTTGGGAGGCTGAGGTGGGAGGGTTGCTTGAAGCCAGGAGTTTGAGACCAGCCTGGGTAACAAAGTTAGAGTGTCTCTACAAAGAAAAAAAAAATTTTTTTTTAAAGTAGCTGGATATGGTGTGACACGCCTGTATTCCCAGCTACTTGGGAAGTTGACATAGGAGGATCGCTTGAGCCCAAGGGTTTGAGGCTGCAAGTGAGCTATGATTGCACCACTGCACTCCAGCCAGAGCGACAGAGCAAGACCCCATCTCAACAAAGAAGAAATAAAAAGGATAATAATGCATGTGTCATAGGGTTGCTGGAACTATTAGAGTTAATACATGCATAAAGTACCTTGTACAATGCTTGTCGATATGAACTGCATCAATTAATGTTAATTTTCTTCTCTACTTCTTCTTGGGTTAATCCTAGGGAATAAGTATGCCATCTATGATGCCTAATTAGTTTTCAAGTTGATGTGAAAAATCACTTTCTTTATTTGGCCAGAGAAAGTTAGAGAAAAGGCCCTTAAGCCAAAAAATTAAATTACTTATTTATATGCCTCCAGAACTTTTAAGTTAGTGTTGCTTCTATATAAGAGGCAGTGAGGTTGTTTTCAAAAGAAAGCTATGAGAGAAAGAGAAAGGAGAGAGGGGGAGCCAGACACTTCCCAGTGTATCATCAGTTAGATTTGAATGTGTCGTTCCACTTACTTAGCTTTTAGTGTCGTGAAAATTTTCAATATTACCCTATCTGCAATTTTAGATTATCTATGCTGTTATGGACTGAGTTTTATAATCTATAACTAATGAAGTGATACTTTGGTCAAGGTATTCAAAAAGCATCTATATGTGGAGCATGTGGACTGTACAAATTACAAAAATGAAATCAATTTATATTTTTTTACAGGTGGCATAGTTCATATTCCTGCCAAATAATATCTTTAGCATGACTGACCAAACTAAAACTTACCTGAGGTCTCCCCCCGCCCCCGACCATGCCCTCCCAAGTGTGAAACTTCCTCAGGAAAGGCTGCCAAGATCCTGCTCTAATTTTGTTTGGACAGTTAAATGTAAAGGTAGCAGATTCCACAAGGTGAATGTACCACTCAGCACAAAATTGACATTTAAGGAACTCAACTGCTATTGCTGTTGTTCCTCAGTCCACATTTAGAACAGCTCTGTGAGAACATGTCACTTTTTCTGCCTATTAATCTTTATCTTATCTGACATAAAGCTCAGCTGCTTCAGTTGCAAATAAAAGAAACCCACCTGAAATGCACTTAAATAACAACATTGCAATTTAGAGGTTTGAGGGTTTCAGCTGTAGCTCAATTATATTGCCAACTACCTGTTTCTTTCCAAGGAAATGACTTCTTTTTGAATATTGCTGAAAACTGCGAAGCTGTCAGGTCTGGTGTGGATGTGTTTACTAAAGTGGTCACTATGCAAATTTATCTGTAACCATATCCATATAGCATTTTTAGCATATTTTAGGCCTTCAGTGAGTAACAAAAACTGATCTCTGTCATTCCTCCTTCTTTGAACATGCTGTTGTCTCTACCTGAAAACAAATTTTATCTACTCATTTGTCCCTTTCTTGTATCACAGGAACTCCCAAATGTCAAGAACCCTTATGTGCTAGGTAGAGAATGGAGAACAAAACAGCCATAGTGCCTGCTTTAAAAAGCTATAATGGCTGCGTGTGGTGGCTCTCACCTGTAATCCCAACACTCTGGGAGGCTGAGGTGGGCAGATCATTTGAGGTCAGGAGTTCAAAACCAGCCTGGCCAACATGGTAAAACCCCATCTCTATTTAAAATAATAATAATAAATAAATAAAAAGCTTTAGTAACTTTCTAAGATGCTTTCCTACCTCCTACCCTTATTCCCATTCCCTAAACCTACTTAAGAACACTTGCTAGTACCATCCTTCCTCTTATACTATGTACCCCATTATACTGTACATGTAAAGTCAATAGAAAAGCATACATAAGTATAAAGTATAATAGATTCAATAAAGTAGAAAGAGATGACTGGGAGAATGTGACAATGTGGATATAAAGGCCATAGGGATTTTCTAAGTTAGATCAGGATCCTCTCAAGTGATCTTATTAGGATACTCTGATTTTGAAGTGTGAAACACACAGGGTAATAAACATTGGGAAACCATAAAAAAACTCATAAAAGAAATTGCATTGTGTATATGTGCCACATTTTCCCAGTCCAGTCTATCATCGATGGGCATTTGGGTTGGTTCCAGGTCTTTGCTATTGTAAACAGTGCTGCAATGAATATTATGCAGCAATCAAAAATGATGAGTTCGTGTCCTTTGTAGGGACATGGATGAATCTGGAGAACATCATTCTCAGCAAACTGACACAAGAACAGAAAATGAAATACTGCATATTCTCACTCATAGGCGGGTGATGAAAAAATGAGAACACATGGACACAGGGAAGGGAGTACTACACACTAGGGTCTATTGGGGGGAATGGGGAAGGGACAGTGGTGGTGGGGAGCTGGGGAGGGATAGCCTGGGGAGAAATGCCAAATGTGGGTGAAGGAGAAATGCCATGTGTGTACCTATGCAACTATCTTGCATGTTCTGCACATGTACCCCAAAACCTAAAATACAATTAAAAAAAAAGAAATTACATTATGTTTTATTAAATCAAAGTTTAAAAATATCTGATTATGCCTTGAAAAATCAATAATATTGTATTCTTTTTTAACAATACTCTTCTGTCTTGGGATAGTTTACTCTATTTACTGTATTTTTCCCACATAAACAGAAAAGAAATAAAGCCATGAGGGCATGTATTGGAAAAAAAGAAAAAAAAAAAAAAGGAACTCAACACATGTGTTGAAGTTAAGGAACTCCCGTCTGAGAAGTCAGAGGTCGGAGAGTTACACAAAGCAGCTCCCAGCAGCATGAGACATCTCAGATGAAGTGCAGCGAAACCAAAGGAGTCCTCCGTGGCAGGCAAGCAATGGCAATGTACTGAGGTGTGCCAGGCGAAGGCCTGTGGGATTTCTCACATCAGTGCAGCTGAAACATGACTTCAGTACTTAAACTGATTCCTGTGAATTAATGATAACCACTCTTTCCCACTCTCTGAAAGAGTGTGTGTGGCTCAGTAAGTTTCTTTTTCTAACCTCTTGAGAACCACACATTTAAATGAGCCAGAAGGAAAGTCTCCAGTGAGCTGGAAATGTAGTCTCAACACTTAGCTTGTTCAAATATATGCTGTTTATCTGAAGCCATACCTGCAGGTGTCTAAGAGCATCTCCTTTTACCAGCACCTACAGGGCTCAAGCACTGTGGAAGATAGGGAATATGGCGGCGGTTGGACCAAGAGTATGGATATCAAGGTTTACATTCTTTTTTTTTTTTTTTTTTTTTGAGAAGGAGTTTAGCTCATGTTACCCAGGCTGGAGTGCAATGGCGTGATCTCGGCTCACGGCAATCTCCGCCTCCTGGGTTTAGGCAATTCTCCTGCCTCAGCTTCTCGAGTAGCTGGGATTACAGGCACGTGCCACCGTGCCCAGCTAATTTTTTGTATCTTTAGTAGAGACGGGGTCTCACCATGTTGGCCAGGATGGTCTCGATCTCTTGATCTCATGATCCACCCGCCTCAGCCTCCCAAAGTGCTGGGATTACATGCGTGAGCCACCGTGCCCAGCCCGGTTTACGTTCTTTAAAAGACCTGCAGAACACTCAGCTTTCAACCAGCCAAGTTATCACGACGGGGCACCCTTCAAAAGCTACATAATTAGGGACTTCTATCATGAAGACTCATTTGCTGTTTTGATCCAACAGGGGTTATTTAAAATAGGAGAGCTGAACACAAGGTGATAGAGGCCACTTTGTAGACAGACCCCAGTACTTTCCAATATTCAAAGAACTGGAGAGAAATGATTTGTCACTGTGTACTACTGTGCCTTCTCTGGGGAAAGTCTCTTATAGTCCTTCAAAGTTTGAATCTTTAGACTAAGATTTACTGTTAGATTCTGGAGCTATAGTGCTCCTGAATCACTGGAAATTGCTAAGGAAAATTTGGGGAAGAAGTCAACCCTTGGTGTGAGCCAATGAATGGCCTGAAACCCTTCCATGTAGTGCTCTGAGATTCAGGCATCCTGATGCTTTTATCTACAGCTGGAGGAAATACTTCTGTAAGGAAAGGGAAGAAAAGGGAAAGAAGGGCATAAGGGGAGGGAAGAAAAGGGAAAATGAAGGAGAGAGAATAGGAGAGGAAGAGAGGAAAGATGGAACAAAAGAAAAAGGATAGAAAGAGAGGATGAGTAAGAAATTCTTATTCAAATTGCTTACTTAAGCCATTACTGCATCTTTTACTACTATCTTTGGAGTTCTTCAGGGAAGAGTAAATGTGCACCCTCAATTTACATGAAACACTGCTTTTCAGCTGTCTGCATTTCATTCAGATAACAAATATTCAACATGCACTTCTTTGGTGTGTCAGGTACATACTGTGCCTACAGTGGTAAAAATAAGTATATAATGTCCCTGTCTCCGTCTCTGCCCTTCTGATGCTTGTGGTCTAATGATAGTTACAGCAGCTTAGCTTATTAACAAATTACCATTGCAATTGTGATAATTACTATGAAGGAAAAGTAAGGGCTCCCTCAGGGAGTAAAACAGCGAGACCTAATCTAGATAGGATGTCTGGGAAGTTTGTTTTCTTTGAGTAAGAGACATTTAGGCTGAGGCTTTAAAGATCATTGCAAAATAGCTGGTAAAGAATGTGTGCAGGGATTGGATATCACTTCTTAGGCAGAGGGAACAGAACTTGCAAAGTCCCTGAGGACAAGAACCTGGTATTGGGAAGAAGTTTAAAACAAGAACATGGGAATCAAAGGGAAGAGAGCCACTGGGAAAGCTGAACACTGAGATGGGGTGGCAGTTCTGGGTAAAGGGCACATAGGATTTGGAGGCATGGCACAGATTTAGTGGAATGACTTTGAATGGAAGTGATGTGAACGGCAGAGGTAGACACAAGCTGGGAGGTGACTACAGTTCTTTGGGAGAGAGATGGCAGCATCTGTGAGTGAGAGGCATGGACAAGTGTGTGGACAGCTAAAATGGAGAGGAGCAGGATGACTGGAGAGAGGAGTCAGGGAACTGTGTAAGGGTTGGGTGTCGGGGGTGGGATAAATAAGAGACGGTCCAGGCTTTTGGCTTGAGAATTGCTCAAGTGGAGGCACTAGTGCCTGAGACGGGGAAGAAGGGAGACAAACAGGCTAAGTGGCAGGGGTCGGGGAGGGGAGAAGTTCTAAAGAGTTAATTTTAAGAATTATCATATAAACGTTGTGTTAAAGCTTTTCTGGTTAAATTGATTTTAAGCAAGGGTTCTGAAATCAGGCATAACTGAATTCTGGCTCTGTTATTTTCTACCTAGGCAATTTATTTTATTTCCTCTTTGATTTCTGATTTCTCAAATAGCGATTCTTAAGTCTATCTCTTAAGGTAAAAATGCAATGTGATAATGTTTATAAAATACCTTGAACACCATAAGAACTTAGTAAATAAAAATTACTATAGCTATAATCTGCTAATGGCAACGTGTTATGTTAGAGGAAAGACTGAGTTTTGACTTTGACATTTATAAACTGTGCCATCCAGGCAAAACAAAAGAATGTATTTGAGATTTCTTATCATTAAAACCAGCCAAATTACCCTCTTTTCCTACATCATGAAGAATATAAAAATGTTAATTACAACTCTGACATTTGTTATTTAATCTTGAACCTATACCATTGATAGTGATAAGAGGCTTGGGAGTGGAATAGTCTTTGTACTACACGGAAGAGAAGATGATAAATATTTATAGTCTGTGACCAGAGGAGTTCTGTGAAAAACAGCAGTGTAAAGAGAATAGTGCACTGGGGGAAAGTTATTATTTAATGTCAGTCTCATCATCACTGAGGAGGAGCAAAAATTTCCCTAGGACATCCAAACATCAAAGTTCTTATATAATATTTTGGAACTGTAGCCTTCAACATTGGGTATATGATGACCATGAAGTCTATCATTGTAGAAGAACTGACCTATCATTGTAGAAGTCAGGTGGATTCTTCCATTAATCAAAAAGTGACAGACTCCCAGATCAACACAATCCTTTTAGCTTTTTTTTCAGAAAACAAGAGGTAGCCTGCTTTTCATAAATAGGTTAGTACAAGTATAAAATATGATGAATATTGCAAAAGTACATATTAAACTAAAAGTGTCTAAATATAAAAAATTATTTTGGATATTATTACATTTGGGAGAAAGGCTCAAAATCAAATAATCTTCATTTATTTGTTTCATCAACCAACAAATACATAATATCTTTTATGTATAGGGTACAAGAGAGGATACAATATGGGTATGAAATAGCTCCCATCAACAAGGAGTTTAAAATGTTAAGGAAGAGAGATAGTCACACACACACACATAACTATAGTACTATACTGAATGGGGCAGAGACTATAGGAAGCATCTAAAAAAGATAAGATAGTATGGGAGTTAATAGAATAGAGGTATTTGCTTTAGCTGGGTTTACCAGGATAATTCTAGGTACAGGTTTGGTACAGTGGCTCGTGCCTGTAATCCCGGCACTTTTGGGTGGTCAAGGCGGGAAGATCCTGTTTGATCTCAAACAGGAGTTTGAGATCAGCCTAGGCAACAGAGGAAGACCCTGTCTCTACAAAAAAATAAAAATAAAAAATTATCCAGGCATGGTTGTACATGCCTGTAGTCCCAGCTACTCGGGAAGCTGAGGTGGGAGGATTACTTGAGTCCAGGGGTTCAGGGCTGCTGTGATTGTGCCACTGCACTGCAGCCTTGGCGACAGAGCCAAGATCTTATCTCAAACAAAACAAAACAAAACAGAACAAAACAAATAAACAAAAAAACCCCAAAATAGAAACGAATTTGAAAGGCTATAATAGCAGAGTAAGAAAATTCACATAACAACAACAATAGTAAAACAACAATAAAAGCAGATTTTAAAGTTTTCTATATGTGCCAAAAATATGTCGAGTGCTTTAAATGTATTAACAACTGTGATCATCACAATAACCACGGGAAGGAGCTGCTATGACCAATCCCCATCGTACAGACTTAGAATGATCACAAGTCCAGTAAGTTGCAGAGCCAGGAATCAAATCTGGGTCCTTTTAATCATGATACTCTATTGTCTCCAGATAGGATGAAAGTTAAGAAGAAACAGAAAAACATGGTAAAATCTTGGTGACAAATCATTAGGTTTTCAGTATGGCTGAAGCACCACAAAAAACAAATCTAGAGAGTTAGGTCAGGGAAAGGCTGAGCAGAGTCTTAGTGTTAGACTAAAAACTATGGTCTTTATTTTATAGCTAACAGGGAGATGATGGGATTTGTGAGAACAGATGTCAATGTTATGAGAGAGAGTCTTCAGAGACAGGAAAGGTAAAGAGGTTCAGGGAAAAATTTCACAGTGAGTTTCTTGCATTTTACTTGTTTTCAAGTAAAATAATTCAGTAGGAGAGGTGGTCTGTGTAATAGTCAATCATTCAATGCTCCTTGTGAATGACCCCATTAGATGCTATAGTGATTTTCAGTGGGGATAAGTCCGACCTGCAATGCCCCCATAGAGATCAAGTGAAAGCTTGCTGGCTTTTCCATTTCCTATTTTAGTGCTACCAATACAACGTCTTCAGGTGGTAAGAACTGGGTGTTACAGAAAGAAAACATTGAATATTGGTATGTTCTCAAAGAAATTCACATTAAAAGTATGATCTCAACCTGCTTCTGAGAATTCACAGTAGAGAAACTCTTCTTTAATCTTAAGAGTAAACCAGAGGGTCCTTACCAAAATGCTCTGACCTCCTCAACTCAAGACAGAATCAGGGCAGTTTCTATGATGCTTGTGAAGCCTGCGTCACACAGAAGAGCCAGGACGCAGGGGGCTCAGTGGGTGTTACTGTATTGAGCAAGTGTACCCTCCTGAGTGATATCACAGGGACATTTAGGAGTCATTTTCAGTGTCAAAGTCACAGAAACAAGTAGTAAAATAGTTTATCTCCTTGGTAGCATGACTGTTAGAGTTAACCTGGCATTTTACCACCCACTGGTATACCAAAAATAATTCTTAAAAAATAATTTTATTACATACCAAGCACTGAAGTAAACGCTGTTGGGCAAAGATAGCTAAAATATGGAGAAAATCACATCATGCTTGATGGGGAATACTGTAGTCTTCTGTTTCATTTGAAGTTATATACTATTATATAATGGCTAATGGAAGGTTAAAAGAAGAGTAATTTTTTTCCCCAGTGAATAAGTGGAGCACATTTTATAAAAAAGAATGTTAAATTAGTATACAGTCACAGAGAAAAGTAATCTTAATTAGTACTTTGGTAGCACTCTATAAAAGATGGCCCCAGACTGACCTTATGATCAATATAAGTGCTTGCCTGCTACTCTTCTCAAAAGGAAAGGCCATTGTTGTCTAATTAATACATGTACATGACCTCGGAGAAACTTATCACACAAAGAGAGATCACCTCCCCTGACAGAGTTCGGTCAGTTTTTCGTATTTTTAAAATATGCTAAAATCAAAGGGCTAATTTTCTCCCTAAAAAACATGTTTCATTTTAGAAGTATCATATACAATCCGAAAAGGAGGGAAATTTAACCAACTTCCCATTAATTTAGTAAATGTCTCAGAATGCAAAGATCAAAATATTCACAGATAATATCTTCACAGCAGCATGTTGGCTTTATGCCTACTATTAGAATGCTGGGAAGTAATCTTTGGAAAATTTGTAATTGTCAATGGGGCTGCTGGTTTTGATGTGATTAACAAGTGAAAGCATCAACTTTCCTTTTTAGATAGTGATTTTATGTCAAACTATTTTTATTGATAGCATTTTTGTTTTGTATTTGTGGTTACGTTGATGAAAAAAGCAGTGATGATAAATTCTGAAGAGAATTTACCAGGTCCAGAGACAGAATAGTGGAGCTGGAAGAACCTCTGAGATGATGTAGTCTGGTCTCCTCATGTTATGAGTTAGAAGTAGTGGCCCAAAGATTTTTTAAAAACGCTTCTGATTCTAACACATTGAAATATTACCTAAAATATAATCAATTTGGCCCTTAGAGAAAATTTAGATATTAAATTATTTGTCTCTGTTACTCCTACTTTGAATCAACTACTCATCACTATGGTACCTAATACAATACTAAGCTTCTAGAAGGAGTGCCTAAATTATATTCTACAGCATTTTGTATTCTTACATTTGTGTTACTCAGGAATTTGTAAGTGGTTACGAATACCTCTAATACAGTTTGGATGTCACTTTCAAACCTCATGTTGAAATGTAATCCCATCGGGATCTCCTTTTTGAGAGCCTATACAAGTTAGGCTGTGTTGGAGTTAGGCTGGCTGAAACAAAATGGTCATTGTGTAGAGCTGGAATCGCACACCCAAGTGCCGGGACACAGGCATGATGGTGACTTGCTGTAAGGCTTTACTGTCAGAGAAATGATTTGGACAAACTGGAGAGAAATCCCCTTCGAGAGGGGCAGCCTGAGAGTCAATTCAAGCCAAGGGTTATGTGCAGGAATGTTGGCCTGGTGATGTGGAATTACTAAGAGTAACCCAATATTTAGATTTATTCTAAATACAAAGTTGCTCTTTTTAGGTGTTGAAAACGAATTTCAACTTCTCAAAAACACAGTGAAGACTGAAAAATACTTGTTTCAACAGCTATGCCCTCTAGTTTGTTGCCTCTTATAGAGGGTGTAAAAAAAAAGGGGGGGGGGATTAAAGTGTGGTGTTGTAGAAAGAAGCATAAGTTTCCAGTTACAGTGAAAAGATGACAACAAAGTATTCTTTCTTCAGATTTGTCAAACATAAAGCCTCTAAAACTGAATTAGTTATGGACTGGTTCTTTGGTCTAGTGGCCTGAATTTCACTTGGGTCTCTAAGTGGGTGTGGGATGTTAACAAGATGCATTTGTAATTACATGTGCCTGTAGTGCTCAGGTAGATGGTGTAGGTAATCACAGTGCTTTTTTCCTCTGAACTTCAAAATCCTTCAGACCTCAACCATCTTCAAACTGCAAAATCCTTCTCAATGCAGTGTTTCAGATGGCCACCATCAGTTAATCAGAAATGATATAAGAAATAGAAAATTATTGACTCCCCCCGCCTATATGAGCCTGATATGTAATGTATATAATTTTGTGATACTTTATCAGTTTGTCCAAGATAACTGTTCTTATTTGTCCAAGAACATCAGAGAAAGATGATATAACATGCTGTAGTCAAATATAGAAATTAGAAAAAACCTCAAAAGCTACTTACTCATTTGTTTGAAAAATATTATTGAGAGTATCCTTTATGCCAGGCACATTGCTAGGCATTGGAGTTGGTCTAGCTGATAACCTCTAAACAATTGGTTAGACTTCTGACTACTGACATTTCTTTTCTAGTCTGTTCCTGTCTCTTCATCTTGATTTTGGTGGACAGTCCTGTGATATGCAGAATTTCTGAAGTTATCCCCCAATGATTCCATGTCCTAAGCCCCAGATTCTGTGAATATGATGATATGATATGTAACTCCAATGACTGTGTTATGTCATTTGGCACAGTGGACCTTAAAAAGGGAGATTATCTGGGTGGTCCCAAGGTCATCAAATGAGTCCTTAAAAGTAGAGGACTTTCTCCAACTAGTGGTATGGGAGGAAGGCAGAAGAGAAAATCAGAGGTATATGAAATGTGAGGACTCAGTGCACCATTCCTGGCTTGAAGATGGAGGGGCCATGAGAAGAAATGAAGAAATATAGGTGGTTTCTAGGAACAGCAAATGGTCCCAGATAGCAGCCAGCAAGGAAATGAGGACCTTACACTGACTCCAAGGAACTGATCCTGCCAACAATCTGCATTAGCTTGGAAGGGATTATTTCCCAGATCTTTGAGATAAGAGCTTAGCCTGCTGACATCTGGACCTTGTGAGAAGATCCTAAGCAAAAAACTGACCCACGCTTGCCTGGATTTCTAACTTATAAAACTGTAAATGCCTACTTTTGTGGCATTTTGCTACAATGTAATAGAAAACTAATAGAGTAGTACTGAGAGGGGGTAGTGTGGGGAACCCAAGAGCAGCATCTATCTAAATATTGGAGAATAAACTAGATGAAATTTTATATCCTCTTCCAAGCTTCTATGTCTAATGCTTAAAAAAATTCCAAAAAGTAACCCAAAAGTTTGTTGGAATGTATAGCTTATATCTGCCAATTTTGGCATTTATTTTGCACTCAGTAGCCAGAATTAGTTTGTAACACATAACTGAAAAAAGGCTTCCATATGCAATGCATAAGGAAATCATATAAACAAATAAGAAAAATAGAATTATCCAATAGTAAGAAAATTGATCAAAACACTTGAGCAGACATATCACAAAAACATCCATAAGGCCAATATTGAAAGGTACTCAACATTCTTATTCATCTGGGAAATAGACATTAAAACCACAATGAGATACTACTATATTCTTTTCAGAATAGTTAAAATGAAAAAGACTGACAATACCAAGTACTGGTGAAGATGTGAAGGATGTAAAACTGTTAGTGGGAGTGTAAATTGGTGCAACCACTTAGGAAACACTCTTCGACAGTATCTACTAATGCATGTAACTTGCATGTAACTTAAGGCCTAACAATTCCACTTCTAGGTATAATCTGATAGAAAGGCATACATATGTTCTCCAAAAGATAAATATTAGAATGTTTACAATAGTATTATTTATAGGATTGACAAGCTGGAAAATACCCAAACAATAATCAATAAGGAAGTATCCAAATTGTGATCTATTCACACAATGTAATACTATACAACAATGAAAAATAATGAACTATTGCTATGAGCAACAATATTTCAAAAATATAATTTGGGCAAAAGAATGCAGCTACCAAAGAAATACACTGTATGATTTCATTTATATAAAGTTTAAAGTCCAGCAAAATTAATCTCTGGTTTAGGAAATCAAGACAGAGGCTATATATAGGGAAAGGATGGGAGAAAGCACAGTGGGGCTTTTGGTGATTATAATTATGTTTTATTTCTTGACCTGGATGGAGAATACATAAATGAAAATTTAGTAAGTTGTACAACTAAGACTTCAGTGCTTTTCTCTTTGCATTTTGTACTGTAATACAAAAGTAAATTTAACGCATACTCTATTCTAATCTAGTAATATAAAGGTAACTAAAAATTCATACCCTTTCCTAATTTAGGGTAAGTCTTTTCTCACCCACTAGTTTTATCTCCAGAAACATAATAATTGGCTCTGAGTTTTAATATGTAAAAGGCAATGAGGAAGGTGGGATCCAGAGTATTCCATAAAAATTGACCTTTTTAAAACTGCAAAACAGAGAACATTTAAGAAAATCCAACTTTTGTCTTAAAAAAATAACATTCTATGTAAAATACGATTGTCATTTAAAACTTATAGGCTTCTTTTCTTTAGGGAACCCTCTGAACTTCCCTTTAATGACATTTTCCATGAAGAGAAGGTTGAGTTGGTGACCCACAAGGAAGCTTGTGTGTCGTATTATAAATACTTTAGCAGCCCTTGACAAACTGTTTCCAGTTCATTGAGATCAACTGTAAGAAGTCGATTTAAAAAGTATGAATAGTAGCCAATTTACTCTTGTGACTAGTGACTGAAAGTCAGTGGTAGAAGTTTTATATCTTGATATCCTGCCAAAATAAAATGCAAAATATAGCCAAGATCCAGTGTGATAATGCCAATAATCCTATAGTTTTTGACTGCAAGGGAGTTAATAAGTTCTTCTGATGACTCACAGCAGTCTTGATAAAAATAATTACATAAAAAATGCTATTTTATATTTGTTCAAGATTAAATGCATATAAGTAAGAACTACCCATGTAGCTGCTGGGCAAAGATGTAATATCATAGGGCATTTCTGTCTTTCTTATTTTGTTTTTTTCTTTTTTTAAAGAAGGGGTGTTGGTCTATCAGCCATTCTGGAGTGTAGTGGTATGATCATAGCTCATGGCAGCCTCAAACTACTGAGCTGAAGCAATTCTCCAGTCTGTGCATTCTAAGTATCTAAGACTACAGGTGGGTGCTACCATGCCTGGCTAACACGGTAGGACATTTATAAGGAAATGATAAAAACCTTTCTCAGTATTCTTGGTTTTGGATGCTAGCATAATCTAGGTGATCAAAAAGAATGGTTTGAAGCTGAGCAAAGAAACTAACAGCTAAAGGGAAAGACAGAGATTTATAGGAATTCAGAAAAACATCATAGGTAATTAAGTGGTATTGTGATTGAATGATCCATCATGCCACTGTGCAATGTAAGGTGAAATCATGTAGTAACTTCATTTCAAATCTGTAGCATAAACACTGATGTTGTGCTACAATCTACACATACCACTTAATGATGATGAATCAGAAGAACAGCTAATCCGTGGGTGAACATATTATTCAATTCACAATTGTCTTTAAGTGCCTTCTATGTACATGTGAGGGCTCCAGGTGAGGTGTTATGAAAATACACAGGTAAAGATGATTGGTTAGTGTCCCCAAAGGGTCTATAGAAACTAGTGGCACAATAGAAAATACACGGATAATTAAGACAAAGTAAAATGTAAACACTTTCAAGAGTTACCAAGAAAGTATTACAGAGAGTGCTCCTTCCTCTCTCAAAAGGAAAAATGAGAAACTGAATAATCCAACTAAGAGCAGGATGAATGAGGGAGGTGAATTTGACCTGGGCCAGTACTATAGTTTTGCAAAATTTGTGCATAGGAACACTAGATATTGGGCACAAGAGTGGGAAAAGCTCAGGGCATTTGGGAAAAATGTTTTAGTTATTGTTCTATCTTTATTATCAATTACAATAATTTGTTGATTACATTTGAAAGCTACTAGGATCACTGTAGACATTAACTGTTTCTCGTTTAAATTACTCTATAGTGAGCGTTTAATTCAGCCAGCAAGAATT
The DNA here is from genome assembly GCF_049354715.1 of Callithrix jacchus. Lineage (NCBI taxonomy): Eukaryota > Metazoa > Chordata > Mammalia > Primates > Cebidae > Callithrix > Callithrix jacchus. The sequence goes on along the minus strand of NC_133510.1, from coordinate 52,707,607 downwards.
TAATATTTACTGCTGTCTGTGTTTCTTCCCAGGGAAGGAAGTTATAAAATAAACAATTATTAGAGACTCACATAATTTTAAAAATCCAGAGCAAGTTACAGGTCAGTACAGATGTGGCACAATTTTATATATCTCTTGACTCTATAACACCTGCCCAAGGATTGGTGTTCAGAACAATGTTCTTGAGATAATTGTGTGCTCCTCCACCAAAGACTCAAGTACCTAACTTAATATATATTCTCAGAAATGTATTTTAGAAATAATTTCAGCAAAGGTTTAAGCAAAATAAGTATTCTGATGAACTTTTAGAAAATAAAATAATCCAGAACATGTCATTTCCAAATGTGATTTTTGGACACAAAAATCATTTGAACAATGATTCAATGTTGTCACAGAGTGAACCATCAGCTGCATCTTAATCCAGCATAATGAGAGATTTGAGGTTCATTTTAGAGACATGGGGCATGAAAAGAGCCAATTTAATTTACTAACAGTTTGTTAAGGTGAGCAGTTTACATGTATTCACTCACTTCAACTTTTCATCAATCATATGAAGAAGTATTATTATCATCCCTATTTTAGAGATGGAAAAGTTGAAGCTTGGAGAGGTTAAATATTGTCCAAAGTCAACAGAGAGCCAAGATCCAAAATCAAGTTTGTCTGACTTTAAAAGTCACTGTATTTTAACTACAGTCATTGCTTTCTGAAGTCTGTTTCTTAGATGTTCATGCTTTCCAAAGACATGGAATCAACCCAAATGCCTATCAATGACAGACTGGATAAAGAAAATGTGGTACACATGCACTATGGAATACAATGCAGCCATAAAAAGGAATGAGATCATGTCCTTTGCAGGGACATGGATGGAGCTGGAAGCTGTTATCCTCAGCAAACTAATGCAGGAACAGAAAATCAAACACTGCATATTCTCACTTATAAGTGTGAGCGAAATGATAAGACACATGGACACATGGAGGGGAACAACACACACTGGGGCCTGTTGGGGGAGTTGGGGGAGGGAGAACATCAGGTAGAAGAGCTAATGAATGCTGAGCTTAATACCTAGGTGATGGGTAGATCTGTACAGCAAACCACATGGCACATGTTTCCTATGTAATAAACCTCCACATCCTGTATATACCTCTAAACTTAAAAGTAGAAGAAGAAAAAGAAAAGTTGCTCATGCTTTCCTCATACTTTTATATAACTTTTCCAACCACAGGGCTCTCAGACCCAATCATTTGGTAATATATTTCAAAAATATTGAAGTGAAGGTTTTTCCCATACACCTTTAAAATAATTTGTTCACAACTTCTTGAGCACATATGATGTGCCACGCATTAACCCTTTTGCTCCTCATGGCAACTTGAGAGTGTGGCGATGTAATTACCACCATTTTGCACAGGAGAAATCTGGCCTCTGTGACTCCATGCTCTGCCTTGATTCACTGTCTCCATCAGTGCATTGGCCTCCTCAATTTATTCTACAGGGTCCTCTTCACCTTCCTGATGTAACTACTGGATGGTCTCAGAGCTCAGTACTTTGGGCTCTCTCTTCTCTCTCTAAGCTCTCTCCCCTATGTGTTTCATCTAGCCTTGCAATATAAGTGATGGTGACTGAAAAATTTATATCTTCTGCCCTGACCTCTGTACTGAACTCCACCTGAAATACTCAACTTTTAACTCATATCTCCACTTATATAATGGACAGACATCTCAAACTCAGCATCCAAAATTGAACTCTTAATTGTTCTTCAAACGTATTTTTCTCAGTCTTTCTTATTTCAAAAAATTGTCCTTAAACTGTCAACACAGACTAAATTCAACTTTAGGTAATAAAATTGATAGTTTCAAAAGCTTTCCTAAACAGACCACTGAATTTGCTAAAATTTATCATTTGAGTTTTACTAAAAAAGAAGAGATACCTGATTCCAGGGTTGAGGTATTGATATCTATACTGTACACACACATACTAACACACATACATCACACACACATACACATTTTCTAAGAAATGATTTGTATACTTGTAACAGTATGTAAATAAATCAAAGTATTGTTAATGAAAGTAAAACCAAAGCCACAGGCATGTCTCACTGGTTACGAAAAGGCCCCAGTAATTTGTCTGGGGCAAGATTCAAGTATATCTGGGTTCTTAGCTAACATAGCATCTTATTACCATATGATTATCCCTTCATTACCAGTCACCTTCCTCTGGAGAGCACAATTCTGTGAGAAGAATCTCCTTGTATAATAGTGACTCCCTACACATACACACACACACAGACACACACACACACACACACACACGCACACTCTCTCTCTCTCCCTCCTGCTGTCATGTAATATATGCCTTGCTTCTCCTTTGTCTTCTGCCAGGATTACAAGTGTTTGAGGCCTCCCCAGTCATGCAGAACTGTGAGTCAATTAAACCTCTTTTCATTATAAATTACCCAGTCTCAGGTAGTTCTTTAGAGATGTGTGAAAATAGACAAATACAGAAAATTGGTATCAAAAGAAATGGGGCACTGCTATAAAGATACTTGAAAATGTGGAAGTGACTTTGGAACTCGGTAACGGGCAGAGGTTGGAACAGTTTGGGGGGCTCAGAAGAAGACAGAAGATGTGGGAAGCTTTGGAACTTTCCAGAGACTTGTTGGATGGTTTTCACCAAAATGCTGATAGTGATATGTACATACACTACTGAACTATTGTTCTTTATCTAATTTAAGATCTTAAGTTTGTAATTGAAATTGTTGTATCTACTCAGCTTTATGTAAGAGTGATAGAAGGCCATCACAATGAAAGTCCCTAAATAACTTCAAAGGGAAATAAGCTACTGAGAAAAGATTTTACAAAAAACAGATGCCCTTTATCGCAATGATCATACTTTATGAGTTTATTTGTTTGGTAATATTCTTGTTTACTATTTGTTCTTTTTATCCATGGGAAGATTCATAAGAGCAGGCACCAGTCTATTTTGTTTACCTCTTATTCTTGGTCCCTGTCATTTAGTTAAATAAGTGTTTGTAGACTGAACAAATGAGTTAGATGTCAAATATCTGCTTCAATTTTTAATGTTAACAATCCACTTGTCTCATCACTTAAAACATAGCTTACTTATGTAATCTTCATTTATCTTCATAATTGCCTTTATAATAGGGATGCTAGTCCCCAATTTGACAAATAAGGCACAGGGAAATCAAATCGTATGCTCCAAATTAATACCTAGAAATTAATAGAGTTCCAAACAGAACCCAATTAATCTAATTTGACATCTAATTTAAAAACATATAACACAAGGAAGAGCGAAAGAAAGGAGGGAAACAAGGATGGAGAGAAAAAAGGAGAGAGGAAAAGGAAGGAGGAAAGTAAGGGAGGGAATATTCATTCATTAACTTTCCACATCAAGGGCATACCACATCATTTACCCTTCTAAAAACTCCTTGAGTTTCATACTTTCCCATTAGGAAACCTCATGCTCTCCAGACATTCCAGGCCAGCAAAGAAATTAAGAATACTCTCATACAATACTGTTATCTGTTATGTATGAGTCATACAGAAGAGAAATAAAGAAATATGCAGTTATACAATAAGTCTCTTCTCAGCTACATTTCACAAGCATAAAACTGGCTGGTAAAGCCAGGTCACCTAATTGACTCTGATACTTGTAAGGTGTAGTCACAGCATGATTTAAGCTTCAGTTTCAAGTTCCAATTCATTCTCTCATAATTTTTCTGCCTTAGTCAATATTACACAAAACGTTGGCTCTCCTAACATTTAAAAGCCACATGAGAATATCTTGTCAGTTTCACTATGAGTATAGAAAGAGTTTTTTTCTATTAGAATCATAATTTTAAAAAAGAAAACAGCACTCAACTTTTAATTTTAATCAATGATGCTACATCTCCTTTATTTTCCTTACCCCTAAATATGATGATTCAATTAATGGACATTTGTATTATTTTGATTAGCTGGCTTCATATGGTGAAGTTACAAAAGAAGGAAAGGAATTGCTTACTGCTGTCAGTCCCTAGGTAATAAAAACAAGTACCAATCCTTAAGTTATTAATACTATTTTTGTGATTTGGAGGGGAAAAACACTTTGCTGCCAAAGGGTAATCCACATAGAAGAGCTGATTGCTAGGTAAAACACTGGTGGAACTTATTGACCTAAGAACTCTACATCACTGAAAACTATAGCCACTCACATCTTCCTGAACTCAGAGTAAAATGATACATATTTATGAATTCTCTCTGCTCCAGGAAGGCATGACAATATATACTTAATCCAAAATGGTTTATCAGGGACAGACGGCAACGTCCTAGAGCTTAGAGATCACACTCTTAGGACTTGAACATACCCATTACTGAGACATCATATTCTATCAGCAGTGTTGCTTCTTGTCCACATTGTTTAAGAATACTCATGGCTTCAGCATGTGTGGTTCCAAGAAGCCGAATTCCATCCACACTGAGCAACCTGTCACCAGGTTTGATCGTGCCCTCTCTGAAGGGAGAATAAAGGAACAGTCTTTATTAATTTAGCATAATGAGGCTTGGTATTAATAGTCACTTAGCCAAATTCGTTTTGTCACACACATTCTGCCATCCATCCCATTTGCATTCATTTTAAGCATCAAGTGTGACAGTAAGAGTATAAAGAGGTAACCCTGAACAGAAAATTGCCATCATATGAAAATCAGTAATAAGAAAATAACTACACATTAGCAAAAACCTAGCTACCCACAGGTAATTCTTGGAGTATAAAAGTAAGAAGGGCACATTTTCCATCTTCTAGGTTTTTGTCTAAATGTCTAAAACTGATTTATTAGAGCCCAGAAAATAGTATTCACCTATTTTCCCAAAGTCAAGTAAGCAGAAAGGCCTGCTAATTTCACTCAAATTATTACCAGTAAACTCTAGCAAAAAAGGAACTGCTGGTGAGAAATATCCCTTGTCCATAAATTTCCCTACTGATTTATAAGGCCATTTGGCAATCATTAAATTGATTCAATCTCACATTCCCTGGAAGAGGCAGGCAAATACTATTCTCCCTGCTGTGACCACAGACACTCAAGGCCTTAAGAGATGACTCAGGACTTCAGTGACACCACAAAAGTGACACCCACAGCCAGGGTGGCCTGGCTCAGGGAGGGGCACAAAAATGAGAAGATCAAAAGGTGGGACTATACATTTAGGATTTGAAAAGAATAATCAATGACGTTTGAAATAAACATCTTTCACCTAAATCAGTCTCTACATCTTTGGGGTCCTATTTTTTTCTTAAATTTTCATATTTCCTTGAATTCTAAATTAATTTGGTAATATCAGTATGCCACTCACAAGCTTATAGCCTATGTTTTGACATTTTTGTCAACTCCAACTCTGAAGATTAATAAGAAATGAAAACATTCTAATTTGCTTCAGGAAGAGCGATTCATCAGAGACACATGAGAAGGGAAAAGGGGAAGTTCTTGGATGTTTTGCTACCTGCTGCAAAAGCAAATATACTTCAGCACAAGTAAGAAACCAGTGCTTTCCCATTTTCTAATTTTATATTAAATATCATCTTTCTTAAAAGTGAGCTAACCATATGAGTTTCAAAGAAAAAGAAACCTGAATTCCTTCCCCAGTTCTTTCACTTACTCACTTGCAAATCACTTAGCCACACTGGGCCGCAGTTTTGTCATCTGTAAATGTGGATACAAAGACCTCATTTAGAGGGTGATTGTAAGGGTAAAATAAGATAGTGACTGGAAAACACTCAGAACAGTTCCTGGCACATAGTAAGTGCTTAATTAATAATGGTTATCATTATTATTTCTATCTCTTAACAAAGGTGTTTAAGTTTATCCTGGTCTGAAACAGAGAGACAGGAAGAATCAGTGCATTTTCCTCCTCCCCTTCAACAATCTCTAATGGCAGCAGTTCTGTTCCCCCTTCATTCTAGAATCAACTTTTGCTGTGGGAACCTAACACATAGATGAGTATCTCCAGAGCCACCTAAGTTGTGAGTTTACTTGGGGTCCTACAAGGCTTATAATAGGAAAGTTGAATGCACTTGCCCTTCCCATATTGGAATTAGCAAGGAAGAGAAATGCAAAGAAGAGAAAACTCTAGAGACTGATGAAATGTCTTCCATTTTACTAAAAGTCACTTCCAGTCTGACCTACATAGCCCCTATCAAAAGGTAACACTAATAATGATAAGAATGTTGAGAATGGTACAAATGTCACCACCATCACCTATCTGTCCAGGCTGAGAGCTTAGCAATGGAAAAAGATGCATTTCCAGTGTTTGCCTTAAAAGAGTCAGGTGCCTTCTGTAAGTGCCTCCCCTGTGCCAGACTCCCTGCAAGGCATTATATATCTCCAATCTTTGATAACACTGAACAGCTCTGAAAGGTAGGTATTATTATCTAAATTTCCAATGGTGGTGGAAATTGAGTTCAATGTTAAGTCACCTGACAAAGATATAGTGTAGTAAGTATAAAATCTAGAGGCAAACCTTACTTTTTCTGATTCCATAGCTCAGACTCTCAGTTTTCACATTGTAACATGTTTGTTTAATGCCTACATTTTACTGTAAATTTTCAATTTATCAACTTCTATGGCCAAAGTCCCCAGCTTTATTTATTCTATTTTGGGTAGTGACATAGAAAGATAAAGTTTACCTGTCAGCAGGCCCTCCGGGACGAACACATGTTATCACAACTGGACGAGATTTATTTCTATCATCATGTGCTCCCCCTAGCAAAGAAAGGGAATAGAGCTTAAAAATGCTTTCATTGTTGACATTTAAAAAATTCACCTACAAGATACCAGCTGAGAAATGTCCTACTTGATGTACAAAAGAAAATATGTAAAATTTTCCTTGAGGCATACAAAAGCCTTAAAGGTCTTGCTCATTTTATATAGAATATATTTTTGAAGTTATCATTTTTCCACCTTTCAATAAATATATGGCTGTAACCAGGTAAAACATGAAGTATTTAACTGGTATGGCAAGAGGATCAATCAATTACATCAAGTACTGGCCCGATTTGAGCAGCTGTCAGTTATACAGTACAGATGTGTATATCTGGTGGCAATCAAACTGATCTAAAATACTGGTGAGTAGGTCTACAACCCGATATAAAAGAAACAAAAACCAAAATAAAAGAAAACTCCTAGTATTAAAAAAGGAAGCAGGAGGTGAACCAAGATGGCCGTGTAGGAAGCGCTCAGGATTGCAGCTCCCAGTGAAAGTGCAGAGGGTGAGTGGATGCTACATTTCCTGATGGATCTTTATTGCCCACAGACCAGGAGATTCCCAGGCAGAGAAGCCCCAGGGGTCACCAGCATGGCTGTTTTGGCCAGCGCAGCTGTTTTGCCAGTGCCCTTCCATACAAAATACACTGGTCTGGTTGTCCTTTTAAGCTGGCAATTGGAGCTCCGGGAAGGCAGAGTTGCCCATTCATCTGATTAAATGGGACCAAAACAGAGGGCCAGGACAGGAGATTCCCGGGCAGAAAAAGCACCATGAATCTCAGTGCCATTGTTTCAGCTGACGCACTGGGTCACCGCATGGGAAATCACACAGATCCTGGCGCCCTTTCAGCAGGCAACTGGAACACTTGGGAGAGAGGCAACCATTCAACTTAAAAAAAAAGGGGGGGGGCTCTGAGGCAGGGAGCCAGGTGATCAGGCACAGCAGGTCCCACCCCCACAAAAACAACATCAACAACAAAAAACAGCAATTGGAAAAGCTCGGGGTTGAGAGTTTCACAGCAAGCACAGCTGAACCCGGGATGGTCCAGCTGGGTGGGGGAGGGGCGTCCACCATTACCTAGGCACATCACCCCTACAGAGGTAGTCCGCCAGTGCTGAGGCAGCCAGCCATTGCTGAAGCAACCTGCCGTTGCCGAGGCAACCTGCCATAACAGAGAAAGTCTGCCATTAAGGAGACGGGCCACAATTGCCGAGGCAGTTCTAACCACACCCATATAAAAAAACTGCAGGGAAGGTCACATGGCAGCAGGGCACAGCCCACAGCAGCTCAGCAAAGCCTCTGCAGGCAGATAGTGACAAGGCTGCCTCCTTGCAGGGCAGGGCAGCCCTGAAAAAAAAGGCAGCAGCACAAGGGAAACTCATAAATAAAGCCCTAACACCCCGGGACACAGCACCAGGGGAAAAAAATGGGGTTTATGAGTTCTGCTACAGCAGACGTACCTGCCTAGCAGCTCTGAATAAACAATGGAGCTCACAGCTCAGCATTTTGAGCTCCTCAAGCAGCTCCCTGACCCCTGTATATCCAAAGAGTCACCTCACAAAGGACTGATCAGACTGATATTTGGCAGGCATCATTCTGGGACAAAGTTAGCAGAAGAAGCTGTTGCAGCTGCTGCAGGTGATCCCCAGGCAAGCAGGGCCTGGAGTAGACCTCAGCAGTCCTACAGCAGAGGGGCCAGACTGTTAGAAGAAAAACTAAGAACCAGAAATAACTTCATCATCAACAATCTAGATGTCCAAGCAGAGACCCAATCTGAAAATAAGCAACTACACAGACGACAGGTGGATAAATCCAAAAATATGGGAAGAAACAAATGCAAAAAGGAGGAAAACAGCCAAAACCAGAACACCTCTCCTCCTACAAGGGATCACAACTCATTACCAGCAAGGGAACAAAGCTGGATGGAGAATGATGTGATGAAATGACAGAATCAGACTTCAGAAGGTGGGTAATGAGAAACTTCCGTGAGCTAAAAGAAAATGTTCTAACCCAATGCAAAGAAACTAACAACCTTGAAAAAAGATTTGATGAAATGATAAAAAGTATGGACAACTTTGAGAATAATATGAGTGAATTGATGGAGCTGAAAAACACAACACGAAAACTTCACGAAGCATGCACAAGTTTTGACAGCCGAATTGACCAAGCAGAAGAAATGATATCAGAGGTTGAAGATCAACTCAATGAAATAAAAAGAGAAGGAAAGATTAGAGAAAAAAGCACAAAAAGGAAGGAACAAAGTCTCCAAGAAACATGGGACTATGTAAAAAGACCTAATCTACATTTAATAGATGTACCTGAATGTGACGAAGAGAATAAATCCAAGCTGGAAAATACTCTTCAAGATATTATCCAGAAAAACTTCCCCAACCTAGCAAGGCAAGCCAATATTCAAGCCCAGGAAATATAGAGAACACCATAAAGATATTTCACAAGAAGAGCAACCCCAAGGCACATAATTTTCAGATTCCCCAGGGTTGAAATGAAGGAGAAAATGCTAAGGGCAGCCAGAAAGAAAGGTCGGGTTACTCACAAAAGGAAGCCCATCAGACTCACAGCAGATCTCTCAGCAGAAACTGTACAGGCTAGAAGAGAGTAAGGGCCAATATACAACATTCTCAAAGAAAAGAACTTTCAACCCAGAATTTCATATCCAGCCAAACTACGCTTCATAAGTGAAGGAAAAATAAAATCCTTTGCGAACAAGCAAGTACTCAGAGATTTTGTCACCACCAGGACTGCTTTACAAGAGCTGTTGAAAGAGGCACTAAACATAGAAATGAACAACCAGTACCAACCACTCCAAAAACATACCAAATGCTAAATAGCATCAACAAAATAAAGAATCTGCATCAACTAATGGGCAAAACAGCCAGCTAGCATCAAATGGCAGTATCAAATTCACACATAACAATATTAACCCTAAATGTAAATGGACTAAATGCACCAATCGAAAGACACAGACTGGCAAATTGGATAAAAAACCAAAACCCATCAGTGTGCTGTATTTAGGAAACCCATCTCCCATGCAAGGATACACAAAGGCTCAAAATAAAGGGATGGAGGAAGATTTACCAAGCAAATGGAGAGCAAAAAAAAAGCAGGAGTTGCAATTCTCATCTCTGATAAAATAGACTTTAAAGCAGCAAAGATCAAAAGAGACAAAGAAGGTCATTACATAATGGTAAAAGGATCGGTAAAACAAGAAGAGCTAACGATCCTAAATATATATGGACTCAATACAGGAGCACCCAGATACAAAGGCAAGTTCTTAACGACTTACAAAGGGACTTAGACTCCCACACAATAACAGTGGAGACTTTAACACTCCACTGTCAATATTAGACAGATCAACCAGACAGTAAATCAACAAGGATATCCAGGGCTTGAACTCAGACCTGGAACAAGCAAACCTGATAGACATTTGCAGAACTCTCCACCCAAAATCCACAGAATATACATTCTTCTCAGCACCACATCACACCTACTCTAAAATTGACCACATAATTGGAAGTAAAGCACTCCTCAGCAAATGCAAAACAACTGAAATCATAAACAGTCTCTCAGATCATAGTGCAATCAAGTTAGAACTCAATATTCAGAAAGTAACTCAGAACAGCAAAGCTTCATGGAAACTGAACAACTGGCTCTTGAATGTTGACTGGATAAACAATGAAATGAAGGCAGAAATAAAGAAGTTCTTTGAAACCAACGAGAACGAAGACACATCCTACCAGAATCCCTGAGACACATTTAAAGCAGTCTCTAGAGGAAAATACATAGCAATAAGTGCCCATATGAGAAGAGTGGAGAGATCCAAAATTGACACCCTATCTTCAAAATTGAAAGAGCTAGAGAAGCAAGACCAAAAAAACTCAAAACCTAGCAGAAGATAAGAAATAACTAAGATCAGAGCAGAATTGAAGGAGATAGAGACACATTAAACCCTTCAAAAAATCAATAAATCCAGGAGCTTGTTTTTCGAAAAGATCAACAAAATAGACAGACTACTAGCCAGATTAATAAAAAAGACAAGAGAGAATAACCAAATAGATGTAATTAAAAACAATAAAGGTGAAATCACCACAGATTGCACAGAAATTCAAAACATCATCAGAGATTATTACAAACAACTCTATGCACATAAACTAGTAAACCTGGAAGAAATGGATAAATTCCTGGACACTTGCCTCCTCTCAAGCCTAAACCAAGAAATAGTCAAAACCATGAATAGACCAATAACAAGATCTGAAATGGAGGAAGCAATTAAGAGCCTACCACACAAAAAAAGCCCAGGTCCAAATCGGTTCACAGCCGAATTCTACCTGACACACAAAGAGGAACTATTACCATTCCCTCTGAAACTATTCCAAATAATCCAAAAAGAGGGAATCCTTCCAAATCATTTTATGAGACCAACATCATCCTGATACCACAACCTGGCAGAGAGACTCAGCAAGAAAAGAAGACTTCAGGCCAATATCCATGATGAACACAGATGCAAAAATCTTCAATAAAATACTGGAAAGCCGATTGCAACAGCATATCAAAAAGCTTATCCACCATGATCAAGTAGGATTCATCCTGGCGATGCAACACTGGTTCAACATATGCAAGTCTATAAACGTAATTCACCACATAAACCGAACCAAAGACAAAAGCCACATGATTATCTCAACTGATGCAGAGAAGACCTTTGACAAAATTCAACGGCCCTTTATGCTAAAAACCCTCAATAAACTCAGTATTGCTTAAACGTACCTCAAAATAATAAAAGCTATTTATGACAAACCAACAGCCAATATCATACTGAATGGGCAAAAACTGGAAGCATTCTCTCTGAAATCAGGCACTAGACAAGGATGCCCTCTCTCACCACTCCTATTCAATATAGTACTGGAAGTTCTAGCCAGAGCAATCAGGCAAGAAAAAGAAATAAAGGGTATTCAAATAGGAAAGGTGGAAGTCAAATTGTCTCTATTTGCAGATGACATGATGGCATATCTACAAGACCCCATCGACTCAGCCCAAAATCTCCTAAAACTGATAAGCAACTTCAGCAAAGTCTCAGGATACAAAATCAACGTGCAAAAATCACAAGCATTCCTATACACCAATAATAGACTTAAAGAGAGCCAAATCAAGAACGAACTGACATTCACAATTGCTACAAAGAGAAGAAAATACCTAGGAATACAACTAACAAGGACTGTAAAGGACCTCTTCAACACAAACCACTGCTCAATCAAATAAGAGAGGACACAAACAGATGGAGAAAAATTCCTTGTTCATGGTTAGGAAGAATCAATATCATGAAAATGGCCATACTGCCCAAAGAAATTTAAAGATTCAACACTATCCCCATCAAGCTACCAATGACCTTCTTCACAGAACTGGAAAAAACCACCTTAAACTTCATATGGAACCAAAAGAGAGCCCACATAGCCAAGTCAATTCTAAGCAAAAAGAACACAGCGGGAGGCATCACACTACCGAACTTCAAACTATACTACAAGGCTACAGTAATCAAAACAGCATGGTACTGGTACCAAAACAGAGATATATTGACCAGAACAGAGACCTCGGAGGCAACACAACATATCTACAACCATACAATCTTGGATAAACCTGACAACAACAAGCAATAGGGAAAGGATTCCCTGTTGAATAAATGATGTTGGGAAAACTGGCTAGCTATGTGCAGAAAGCAGAAACTAGACCCCTTCCTGACACCTTACACTAAAATTAACTCCAGATGGATTAAAGACTTAAACATAAGACCCAACAACATAAAAACTCTAGAAGAAAATCTAGGCAAATGACCAAAACACCAAAAGCATTGGCAACAAAAGTCAAAATAGACAAATGGGACATAATCAAACTCCGCAGCTTCTGCAGGGTAAAAGAAACAGTCTTTAGAGTGAATCGGCAACCAACAGAATGAGAAAGAATTTTTGCAGTTTACCCATCTGACAAAGGGCTGATATCCAGAATTTACAAAAAGCTAAAACAGATTTACAAGAAAAAAACAAACAAGCCTATTCGAAAGTGGGCAAAGGATATGAACAGACACTTTACAAAAGAAGACATACATGAGGCCACCAAACATATGAAAAAATGCTCATCATCACTGGCCATTAGAGAAATGCAAATCAAAACTACATTGAGACACCATCTCATGCCAGTTAGAATGGCGATCATTAAAAAATCTGGAGACAACAGATACTGGAGAGAATGTGGAGAAATAGGAACACTTTTACACTGCTGGTGGAGGGTAAATTAGTTCAACCATTGTGGAAGACAGTGTGGCAATTCCTCAAGAACCTAGAAATAGAAATTTCATTTGATCCAGCAATCCCATTACTGGATGTATATCCAAAGGACTATAAATCGTTCTACTATAAGGACACATGAACACGAATGTTCATTGCAGCACTGTTTACAATAGCAAAGACCTGGAGCCTACCCAAATGCCCATCGATGATAGACTGGACAGGGAAAATGTGGCACATATACACCATGGAATATTATGCAGCAATAAAAAACAATGAGTTCGTTTCCTTTGTAGGGACATGGATGAACCTGGAGAGCATCATTCTCAGCAAACTGATACAAGAACAAAAAATGAAATACCGCATGTTCTCACTCATAGGTGGGTGTTGAACAATTAGAACCCATGGACACAGGGAGGGGAGTACACACACAGGGGTCGGTTGGGGGGGAATAGGGGAGGGACAGTGGGGGGTGGGGAGTTGGGGAGAGATAGCATGGGGAGAAATGGCAGATATAGGTGAAGGGGAGGAAGGCAGCAAATCACACTGCCACGTGTGTACCTATGCAACTATCTTGCATGTTCTTTACATGTACCCCCAAACCTAAAATACAATAAAAATGAAAATAAAATAAAATAAGGAAGCAAAGAAAAAAATCCTGACCAAGTGGCTCTCATTAAAAGTGAGGTGTTCAAACAATTTGGGCAAATTTTTCAGACTGCGTCAAGCCAGCTGCAATGCTTGAATGTAGATTTTAATATTCTGTTAGAAAAATTTCTCCACAAAAATTCATAGAAACATAGATGTTTCAAGATGGAAGGTAATTTATTATAAATTCTCTTTTTCATCCAGGACCCTTTTGTACAATTTCCTTAATCTGTGCTCCCCCAGCCTCTGCATGAAATGCACTGGTGCTGGTCTACTTACTAGATTTGAGTCTGCTCACTCCACTTCTGGACACTAGGAGTGTTAGAAAGTTCTTCCTAATATTTAAATGATCTCTCTCTTCCTGCAACTTTGTTCTATGATCCTGAGCAGTAAAATGAAAATGTATGCTCTCTTTTACAAAAATGTTTTGCTGAAAGTTGAAAACAGAGATTATATGCCTGCTAAATCTCACCTTCTTAATGATGAATAAAGCCAGTTTCCTTACCTAATCTTCATGTGACCTGATTTCTTTGTACATTACCATACTGACTGTCCATCTAGGAAGTCTCTAGTTTTTTAATATCTGATAAATATAAAGCTTTTGTCAACTATTGCTCCCTTCATGTTTGCCTGATAGAACAGACAGACAGTTCTCAAACCTGGAACAGGCCGAAAGGTCAACTTACAGAAAAGAACCTAAGAGAAAAATGAAAAGGCATTCGCAGTTCTGAGGAAGGCAAATGCTTCTTTTGTGCTCACTGCTGTGACAAGTGATATGTTTAGTGTGACTGACTGGTAAAAGTTCTCATTCAATATTTTATCAGTATTTTATTCTTTCATTATGTTTAGATTCTTTAGAAATTCCTCTTTAAAATAGGAAATTCACCACTTTCTCAGAAAAAAACTTTTTAAAATGAAAATTATGACAAAGTTACCACAAATACTTACCCATATTTATGTAAATACTGTTAAATGATTTTGCTTTAGCAAGGTGATCATAAAGGATAGATTTGCTTTTCTCCAAAGAAACACTGATTGAGAAAAGGATGGGGGCCAAAGATAGCAAGAAATCTTTCCATTTGGTTTGTATTGACCAATTTCAATATGTAATATCGAATGCTTGTTAAAGCATGAGACAGTTCTATATTTCTTTATATGTGGCATTTTACTGTTATTTGTAATGAACCAGTTTCCTGTGTGATTCACTTAGGCTCTAGAAGTTTATAGCAGCAAGGCAAAATAGGAACCACTCGGAGACCAGTGATATTCTCAATCCTGGCTGCACATTAGTATCAATCGGGATGCTTTTTGAAAATATCAATGCCAGGGCCACAGTACAGACCAAATCTGAATATCAAGCAGCATTGTTGAATATCAAGCAGTCATTTAACATAAATGTGTTAAATGACTAGGCTTGCCTACAATTTTACAAGTGAGAACGACTAGAGAGTGTTTCCTTGTCTAAAAGTGAAAAGCAACTCAGTGGCAGAGTGCCTTTCCTATCAGCCCAACTCATCTCCTCTGGCTTGCTTGCATTAACTGAAATTTAACACTCCAAGGTTTAGGCCAGAACATCATTTTTATTCTATGGATGCAAGGTTCTATCATTTAGGGAATAAGGTTTTAGAACTTGTGAATTCATCAGCTAATGGCTTAATGTTGCAAGTTCCTTTCTAACAGGTTAAGAGGAAATTCTCCCATACTAAATAGGTAAGCTCCATCAGCAATATCTTCTTTTTCCAGACTCTCCTGGTATTTTCTATTGATCTAAGTTTAGCTCAAATCCCATCTATGCCAAAATATCTTATCTGCCATGCTAATATTTACTCATAGCACTTTCTCATTCTGATTAACCAGTGATTAAGTGATAGGTAGAGACTACCTTTTGAGCAGAAGAAAATCCTCCAGATGGACCTCAAACTAATCTAAAAATAGAAATTGTTTGATTCTCATTGAGAAATTATGCAAGATTCTAAAAACTTTTATGTTCAACCAACATATTAAAGGAATTAAGACCTACAAAAATCTGGTCATCATTAACTAATATTGGTTATTGTAACTAAGGTTTTAAAAATCACAATAATACTATGAAGTCTGATGTCCACACACATCTAGGCAACATTAAGTCATTCATTTATTAAGTGCCTCTAATATCAGGCAGTATTCTAAACTCATATCATAAAACTCCTGGGCATACATACAGATAGTTGAAATTTCTGCAAACTGTGGGAAAGATGTTTTACTAACATTACATCATCAGTTATCTTGAGATGGTTGTGCATTTCAATTGCTTCTATTCTGTTTACTTCTTGATAAGTTACTCTTGATTAAGTTCTTTCATTATTAATTTGATTTGTTATTGACTAACCATATAGTCACTACCAATGGATATCTACAACAACAGTATTTTTCAGTATAGTGTTTCAATAATTAGGCTCGTATGCATGTGATTCAAGAAACTTCTCTTTCATATTTATATTACAAAACAGATTTGTATATATCACCCTTCAGCCAAAAATTGCTTGTACAGTGACTTTTCATTATATTCATCTAGTTATTTTAAACAGAAATTCAGGAATGGTTAGGTAAATGATCTTGGGCTCTGTTGCTCCACCTAAAAATAGGCCTTGGTCAGAAAAATGTAATAACTCCAAGTCTAAATTTCTCAATGAGTTCCTAGTTCCCTATCCTCTCTACTACTCACTTGAGCACTCTATCAACTTATGTCTTAAATTCCCTGTAGATTGGGGTCTTGTCTTATGACTCCATACTGCTTTCCTCCATGATGACATGTTGACATGTGCTTAATAAACATTTGATTGATTGATTTGCTAAGTGACTGGCACAGAATGAAAGCTACTATTTAAAACTCAATCACTTAAGACAAATTTGTACAAGTATCCATATCTTCTTTATTCTTTGATGCATATATATTTATTAAGTGCTTAATTTTAATTAATGCTTTAATGATTTTGAAAGAATTTTTACTCTGGTGAAGTACAAAATATTACAGGTGAAGACAAAACAATCAAGAAATGTGAACTGTTAAAACATTCCTGATAGTGGAAATACTGCATGTTCTTACTTATAAGTGGAGCTAAGAATTGAGTACACATGGTCACAAAGAATAAAACAACAGACACTGGGGCCTATTGGAGGATGGAGGGTGGGAAGAGGATGAGGATGAAAAAACTACCTATTGACTATGATGATGATTACCTGGATGACAAAATTATTTGTACCTCAAACCCCCATCGCATGCAATCCCCCATATAACAAACCTGAACATCTACCACTTGAATCTGAGATAAAAGTTAGACAGAAAAAGAAAAAAAAATCCCTGGTGTTTATATAGCTCCATATTGAACCTCACTGTCATATTGGGGATTAAGAGTTGTTAACATAGGCATCATATTAAAGGAATAAAATTGCTAGTAAGAGAGGAGGACTCAAGATGGCGCTGTGAGAACAACCCAGGATTGAAGCTCTGGGTGGATGCACGGAGAGGGTGAGTCAGGGCCGCATTTCCAGAGGGATCTTTGTAGCCCACAGAACGGGGAAATTCCCAGGTATAAAAGAGATGCGGGACGCCAGGCAGAGGTTTTGGCTGGGGTAGCCGGCAGCCGGTGTGGCAGCGGCCTGCGCTGTAGCGCAGCGGCGCTCCACAGCGCTCTGCACAAAGCGCACTGGTCCGGGTGCCCTGTTGAACCAGCAATCTGAGACTTGAGAGGGCTGAACTTGAGACTGAACGGGACTTGGACAGTGAGCCAGCCAAGGAGATTCCAGGGACACAGCGTTTGGGGTAGCGCAGCGTGACAAACAAAACGGGGATTCCAAATGCCCCCGGTGGAGAGGTTCCCTGAAAGCGCAGCTCCGTGGAAGACGGGCATCTGCAATTACTGAGGCAATCAGCCCCTACTGAGGTACACGCCCATTGCTGACGCAGCCTGCTGTTGCCGAGGCAACCCGGTACAACAGAGAGACTCTGCCGCAGGGCGTAGCCCGTGGCAGCAGGGCGGAGACTGCATCAGAAGGGCAGAACCTGCAGCAACAGGGCGAACCTCACACCAGCAAGACAGAGCATCGGCAGGCAAATAGTGACTAGACTGCCTCCTAGCTGGGCAGAACAGCACAACGGACACTCAAAAATAAAGCCCCAAACCCCCCAGACAGAGCATCTGAGAATAAAAGGGTTTTTTTTATGAGTTCTGTTGCAGCAGAATTAAACATAGCAGCCTAACAGCCCTGAATGAATAACAGAGCTCACAGCTCAGCAATTGAGCTCCTATAAAGTACAGACTGTCTCTTCAAGCAACTCCCTGACCCCTCTATATCCAAAAGACTGACATTTGGCAGGCATCATGCTGGGACAAAGATAGCAGAAAAAGAAACTGATAGCATCCCTCACTGTTCTGCAGCTGCTATAGGTGCACCCCAGACAAGCAGGGCCTGGAGCAGACCTCAGCAGTCATACAGCGAAGGGGCTAGACTGGTAGAAGGAAAACCAAGTAACAGAAATACTTCATCATCAACAATCTGGGTGTCCATTCAGAGACCCAATTGAAAAGTCAGCAACTACACAGACGACAGGTGGATAAATCCACAAAGATGGGAAGAAACCAGCGCAAAAAGGAGGAAAACACCCGAAACCAGAACACCTCGCCTCCTAGAAAGAACCAAAACTCCTCACCAACAAGGGAACAAAGCTGGACGGAGAATGACTGTGATGAAATGACAGAATTAGACTTCAGAAAGTGGATAATGAGAAACTATTGTGAGCTAAAAGAACATGTTTTAAATCAATGCAAAGAAACTAAAAACCTTGAAAAAAAGATATGAAAAAAGAATTGAGGAAATAATAACAAGAATGGATAACTTAGAGAGGAATATGAATGAATTAAAGGAGCTGAAAAACACAATACAAGAACTTTGCGAAGCAAACACAAGTTTCAATAGCCGAATTGAACAAGCAGAAGAAAGAATATCTGAAGTCGAAGATCAACTCAATGAAATAAAACGAGAAACCAAGATCAGAGAAAAAAGCGCAAAAAGGAATGAACAAAGTCTCCAAGAAATGTGGGACTATGTGAAGAGACCTAACCCACGTTTGATAGGTGTACCAGAATGTGACGAAGAGAATGAATAAAAGCTGGAAAATACTCTTCAGGACATTATCCAGAAAAATTTCCACCACCTAGCAAGACAGGCCAACACTCAAATGCAGGAAATACAGAGAACACCAAAAAGATCTTCCGCAAGAAGAGCAACCCCAAGGCACATAATCATCAGATTCAACAAGGTTGAAATAAAGGAGAAAATACTAAGGGCAGCCAGAGAGAAAGGTCGGGTCACCCACAAAGGGAAGCCCATCAGACTCACAGCAGATCTCTCGGCAGAAACAGTAAAAGCCAGAAGAGAGTGGGGGCCAATATTCGACATCCTTAAAGAAAAAAACTTTCAACCCAGAATTTCATATCCATCCAAACTGAGCTTCATAAGTGAAGGAAAAATAAAATCCTTTGTGAACAAGCAAGTACTCAGAGATTTTGTCACCACCAGGCCTGCTTTACAAGAGCTCCTGAAAGAGGCACTACACATAGAAAGGAACAACCAGTACCAGCCATTCCAAAATCACACTAAATGCTAAAGAGCATCAACATAATGAAGAATCTACAACAACTAACGGGCAAAACAGCCAGCTAGCATGAAAATGGCAGTATCAAATTCACACATAACAATATTAACCCTAAAGGTAAATGGACGAAATGCACAAATCAAGAGACACAGACTGGCAAATTGGATAAAAACCCAAAACCCATCAGTGTGCTGTATCCAGGAAACCCATCTCACATGCAAGGATACACAAAGGCTCAAAATAAAGGGATGGAGGAAGATTTACCAAGCAAATGGAGAGCAAAAAAAAGCAGGAGTTGCAATTCTCATCTCTGATAAAATAGACTTTAAAGCAACAAAGATCAAAAGAGACAAGGAAGGACATTACATAATGGTAAAAAAATCGATACAACAAGAAGAGCTAATGATCCTAAACATATATGGACCCAATACAGGAGCACCCAGATACATAAGGCAAGTTCTTAATGACCTACAAAGAGACTTAGACTCCCACACAATAACAGTGGGAGACTTTAACACTCCACTTTCAATATTAGACAGATCAACCAGACAGAAAATCAACAAGGATATCCAGGGCTTGAACTCAGACCTGGAACAAGCAAACCTGATAGACATTTCCAGAACTCTCCACCCCAAATCCACAGAATATACATTCTTCTCAGCACCACATCACACCTACTCTAAAATTGACCACATAGTTGGAAGTAAAGCACTCCTCAGCAAATGCAAAACAACTGAAATCATAACAAACAGTCTCTCAGACCATACTGCAATAAAGTTAGAACTCAGAATTCAGAAACCAACTCAGAACCGCACAGCTTCATGGAAACTGAACAACTGGCTCTTGAATGTTGACTGGATAAACAATGAAATGAAGGCAGAAATAAAGAAGTTCTTCGAAACAAATGAGAACGAAGACACAACATGCCAGAATCTCTGGGACACATTTAAAGCAGTCTCTAGAGGAAAGTATATAGCAATAAGTGCCCATATGAGAAGAATGGAGAGATCCAAAATTGACACCCTATCATCAAAATGGAAAGAGCTAGAGGAGCAAGATCAAAAAAACTCAAAACCCAGCAGAAGACAAGAAATAACTAAGATCAGAGCTGAACTGAAGGAGATTGAGACACGAAAAGCCCTCTAAAAAATCAATAAATCCAAGAGCTGGTTTTTTGAGAAGATCAACAAAATAGACAGACCACTAGCCAGATTGATTAAAAAGAAAAGAGAGAACAACCAAATAGATGCAATAAAAAACGATAAAGGGGAAATCACCACAGATTCCACAGAAATTCAAACCATCATCAGAGAATATTACAAACAACTCTATGCGCATAAACTAGTAAACCTGGAAGAAATGGATAAATTCCTGGACTCCTGTGTCCTCCCAAGCCTAAACCAGGAGGAAGCTGAAATTATGAATAGACTAATAACAAGGTCAGAAGTTGAGGCAGCAATTAAGAGCCTACCACACAAAAAAAGCCCAGGTCCAGACGGGTTCACAGCCAAATTCTACCAGACACACAAAGAGGAGCTGGTACCATTTCTTCTGAAACTATTCCAAATAATCCAAAAAGAGGGAATCCTTCCCAAATCATTCTATGAGACCAATATCATCCTGATACCAAAATCCGGCAGAGACCCAACAAGAAAAGAAAACTTCAGGCCAATATCCATGATGAACATAGATGCAAAAATCTTCAATAAAATATTGGCAAGCCGATTGCAACAGCAAATCAAAAAACTTATTCCTCATGATCAAGTAGGATTCATCCCGGGGATGCAAGGCTGGTTCAACATACGCAAGTCTATAAACGTAATTCACCACATGAACAGAAACAAAAACAAAAACCACATGATTATCTCAATTGATGCAGAGAAGGCATTTGACAAAATTCAACAGCTCTTTATGCTAAAAACCCTCAATAAACTCGGTATTGATGGAACGTATCTCAAAGTAATAAAAGCTATTTATGACAAACCAACAGCCAATATCATACTGAATGGGCAAAAACTGGAAGCATTCCCTTTGAAATCCGGCACTAGACAAGGATGCCCTCTTTCACCACTCCTATTCAATATAGTACTGGAAGTTCTAGCCATAGCAATCAGGCAAGAAAAAGAAGTAAAGGGTATTCAAATAGAAAAGGAGGAAGGCAAATTGTCTCTATTTGCAGACGACATGATAGTATAGCTAGAAGACCCCATCGCCTCAGCCAAAAAACTCCTAAAACTGATAAGCAACTTCAGCAAAGTCTCAGGAAATAAAATCAGTGTGCAAAAATCACAAGCATTTTTCTACACCAATAACAGAGTTAAAGAAAGCCAAATCAAGAATGAACTGCCATTCACAATTGCTACAAAAAGAATAAAATACCTAGGAATACAACTCACAAGGAACGTAGGGGACCTCTTCAAGGAAAACTACAAACCATTGCTCAATGAAATAAGAGAGGACACAAACAGATGGAGAAACATTCCATGTTCATGGTTAGGAAGAATTAATATCGTGAAAATGGCTACACTGTCCAAAGTAATTTACAGAATAAGCGCTATCCCCATCAAGCTACCATTGACTTTCTTCACAGAACTGGAAAAAACCACCATGAACTTCATATGGAACCAAAAGAGAGCCCGCATAGCCAAGTCAATTCTAAGCAAAAAGAACACAGTGGGGGGCATCACACTACCGGATTTCAAACTATACTACAAGGCTACAGTAATCAAAACAGCATGGTACTGGTACCAAAACAGAGATATAGACCAATGGAAGAAAACAGAGGCATCGGAGGCAACACAAGATATCTACAACCATACACTCTTTGATAAACCTGACAAAAACAAGCAATGGGGAAAGGATTCCCTGTTTAATAAATGGTGTTGGGAAAACTGGCTGGCCATGTGCAGAATGCAGATACTGGACCCCTTCCTTACACCTTACACTAAAATTAACTCCGGATGGATTAAAGACTTAAACATAAGACCTGGAACCATAAAAACCCTAGAAGGAAATCTAGGCAAAACCATCCAGGACATAGGAGTAGGCAAGGACTTCATGAATAAAACACCAAAAGCATTGGCAACTAAATCCAAAATAGACAAATGGGACCTAATGAAACTCCACAGCTTCTGCACAGCAAAAGAAACAGTCACTAGAGTGAATCGGCAACCAACAGAATGGGAAAAAATTTTTGCAGTTCACCCATCTGACAAAGGGCTGATATCCAGAATTTACAAAGAACTCAAACAGATTTACAGGAAAAAAACAAACAAGCCCATTCAAAATTGGGCAAAGGATATGAACAGACACTTTATGAAAGAAGACATACATGAGGCCAACAATCATATGAAAAAATGCTCATCGTCACTGGTCATCAGAGAGATGCAAATCAAAACCACATTGAGATACCATCTCACGCCAGTTAGAATGGCGATCATTAAAAAATCTGGAGACAACAGATGCTGGAGAGGATGTGGAGAAAAAGGAACACTTTTACACTGTTGGTGGGAGTGTAAATTAGTTCAACCATTGTGGAAGACAGTGTGGCGATTCCTCAAGGCCTTAGAAATAGAAATTCCATTTGACCCAGCAATCCCATTACTGGGTATATATCGAAAGGACTATAAATCATTCTACTATAAGGACACATGCACACGAATGTTCATTGCAGCACTGTTTACAATAGCAAAGACCTGGAATCAACCCAAATGCCCATTGATGATAGACTGAATTGGGAAAATGTGGCACATATACACCATGGAATATTATGCAGCAATCAGAAATGATGAGTTTGTGTCGTTTGTAGGGACATGGATGAATCTGGAGAACATCATCCTCAGCAAACTGACACAAGAACAGAAAATGAAACACCGCATATTCTCACTCATAGGCGGGTGATGAAAAATGAGAACACATGGACACAGAGAGGGGAGTACTAAACACTGGGGTCTATTGGGGGGAACAGGGGAGGGCCAGTGGGAGGGGGAGATGGGGAGGGATAGCCTGGGGAGAAATACCAAATGTGGGTGAAAAGGGGATAATGCAAGCAAAACACACTGCCATGTGTGCACCTATGCAACTGTCTTGCATGTTCTGCACATGTACCCCAAAACCTAAAATGCAATAAAAAAAAAATAAATAAAAAATAAAAAAATAAAAAAATTTTAAAAAATTGCTCGTAAGAAAATATAATGAAAGAAAGAATTATACTTTAGAATTGGTAGTTTTATGACAAGGTGGAGTCACCTGAAATTGTTCTTATCAATGCCATACTATAATATGATGACTTGAGCTGAAGCACATAAGTACCCAAGAGATTAGAATCTTTGATCCATTTTCATAAAGCTACAATAACAAAATGTGTTTCTGGAGAAATTTATTTAAATAAAATCCCTTAATTCTAGTGTATTAAATCAAATCAAGCCATACTAATCAACATTTTTGATTCAGTGATATAGAAAAATATAAAAGGAAAGAAAAAAGACATGTTGAAAGTATAGGATGACTGAATTGACAAAGTTTATAAATGGCTTTTTGCTCTGTATCATGAACCAAAAATAGAGCCACACTTGGTTTCTACTTTTATTACCATTCATTGTTGCATTTATTTAAAGAATAGAAGATCTTTCTACCCCACATTGTGAGAAACAATCTTTAGAATCTATACATCCAACAAAGGACTAGAATCTACAGGGAACTCAAAGAAATTAGCAAGCAAAAAACAATCCCATCAAAAAGTGGGCTATGGACATGAATAGACAATTCTCAAAGAAGATACACACATGGCCAACAAACATATGAAAACATGCTCAACATCACTAACGATCAGGGAAATCCAAATCAAAACTACAGTGTGGTGCCATCTTATTCCCACAGGAATGGCTATAATCAAAACATAAAAAAAATTATAGATGTTGACATGGATGCAGTGAAAAGGGCACATTTCTACACTGCTGGAGAGAATGTAAACCAGCACAACCAGTAGGGAAAACAGTGTGGAGATTCCTTACAGAACAAAAAAGAACTACCATTTGATCCAGCAATCCCACTCCTGGGTATCTACCCAGAAGAAAAGAAGTCATTGTATGAAAAAGATACTTGCACATGCATATTTATAGCAGCACAATTTGCAATTGCAAAAATATGGAACCAGCCCAAATGCCTATCAATCAACTAGTGGATAAGGAAACTGTGGTATACATATACAATAAAATATTACTCAGCCATAAAAAGAAATGAATTAATGGCATTTGCAGCAACCTGAAGGTATTGGAGACCATTATTTTAAGTGAAAGTAACTCAGGAATGGAAAATCAAACATCGTATGTTCTCACTAGTAGGTAGAAGCGAAGCTATGAGGATGCAAATACCTAAGAATGATACAAGAGATTTTTGGGACCCTGGCAGGGGGAAGGGAGAAGGGGGTGAGGAATAAAAGGCTATGAATTGGGTTCAGTGTAAACTGTTTGGGTGATGGGTACACCAAAATCTCACAAATCACCACTAAATAACTTATTCATGTAACAAAATACCCAAAGACCACCTGTTCCCCGAAAACCTATGGAAGTAATTTTTTTTAATGTACATTTTTCTAACCAACACCTACCTCGTATTACAAAACCAAAGGTATTGCCTTCTTTATGTAATGTGACCTCCACTGTTCGGAAAATAACACTTGATCCTTGCACAGCTGAATAAAGAAAAGAAAGAAGGAAATATAAGTTATAAGTCATCATAACATTCCCAAATCATTCAATGTGGCATAAAATATTACAGATCCCTCTTGAAAGTAAGTTCTGCTTTTAGTAATAAGCAACAATTTCTTTTCAAAGAAAATGTTTAAAAAACTCTAATGACATAAAAGTACCATAAAACAGTCATCTGCATAAGTGACTAACATAGATACAAGTGGAACCAAAATCATAGCTAGTTCTTTCCTTTCCACGTAGTTATTCTCTAGATAAGAGTGTGATATTTACATTATTTAAACTCTATATAATGAGAGACAATATTTATATATAAGTAGAATTGTTTTCTTTTTGTAAAATGCAAAAACAATATTTTTGTAACACTTATAAAATATCTTCCGTATTTATTTTTATTTTGCAGCTGGCACAGGAAGAAAAATTACCATTCTCAGATCCCTATCAACAATTAGGCTGATGCTAATAGATGTTCTGACATAGAAACACCTATTGAACTAAGACACAGCAACCCAGATGAAACTTGGAGGGCAAAAGAAATTCTAAGTACATTCAAAATGTTACTGTGAACTAAGAAACTAAAGATTGACTTAATTTTACTTGATACATTATGCTTATGTTACGTCTGCCTGATTACTGCTTTCATTTAACAAAATGGAATTGCATTGCCAAGTTGTAATCTCTAGTTATATTACATAAATGTATGAGGGTATAAGGCATATGAAGGTATAGTCACTAAAATATTCTGTAAGATTGCTTTCAAGAACCTGTTGAATCATTCTGGTTGTACTGTATACTATTTCCGCATGAAAAAAAAAAACCATAAAACTTCCACAAATTGGTATTTTATCATTATGCACAGAGGGATGTTTCTATTCATGGAGACAGAAAAACGTGCAATGTGTAGAAGAGTTTTAGATCTTTATTTTGAATTTGTACCTAGTTAATGCCATGTACATTATCAATTTACACATTTTTTTACATTGCTACTAGATCCGGAAGGGATTATTACATAAAACTATCAGCAAGAAACATACAGGAAGAATCCAAAGTCATTGTTTAAAAAAAATTTTCTTGTCATTTACAGAAATAGCAAGTAGTTTTAGGCATTAATTACAATTTTTTCTAACAATCAGAAATTCTGAACCCTCAAGGGAATAGACGTGATTAAGAAAAGTACCGATTAAATTCATAAAACTGTCCACTATCTGGCTGGGACATAAAGTACAATAAAAATTTGGATCTGCTGAAAAACAACATAAACCTACAGCTGAAAAATATTTTGGTATATAGCTGATTTAATTAAATGTCATATTCTTGCTATCAGGGGAATTTCAGCTTAGACTAATCAACTAGGAACAGTACACACAAACAGATGAAAGTGTTGAGGTACAGTTTTAATTAAGCAAAAAAATTGAGTTCATTCCAAATGTTTCCTTATTTCCGTGGCCCAACAATCCACTTGAAGAAATTGGTTAAGAACATGATCTTTTTGTTCTCTCAGTAAGCGAGGAAAGGAAAGGATATGGAGAGAAATAATTAATAAGAAATTAGTGTGTGCTCAGAACTCTGCAAAATGGTTTATACATATTATTTCATTTACTCAGTAAATCAACTTTCAATGTTACATAACTACATTCTAATTCTGGGCCACCTGTCCTTGTTGGCTTGGTATCTGTTATGGGAATGCAAAGTACTGTAATTTTGATTTTGCTTTAGCTAAATCTTGCTGACTACAAAATCTTACAATCAAATTTAAATTCAATATAAAGGCTTTGTATTTTCTACAGCTTTAGAATATCCACACTATTACTCTCCATCATTTACAAAGATAAATTTGAATGTGGACTACATTTTAATACAATTAATGAAATAGATTTGGTCTTTATAGTTTCTATTTGCATGGCTTGCTCTTCGTGACTGGGTTTTCATGTGCAGTAGTAGACATCCTGCATTGCCATGTAGATTTTACTAATGACTCAGACATATATATGTGAACACAACGCTCCAATTAAAGAGCTTACCCAAAGAATTAAAGGGTGGGTAGAAACCAAGTTCACAACGCAAAACTTTTCCTCGGTGTTTCAGTTGTGCAATTCTCCTGCCTCAGCCTCCTGAGTAGCTGGGATTACAGGCACGCGCCTGTCCCTTCTTACTATATGTGGAGCTGCATGTACTTCTATACAGTTATTTCTCTATGGTATATGAGGTTTTTGAAATTGCAAACTCCTTCCTTGCCTCCCTATTCCTTGCCTCAGTGGGAGAATAGGAGTTGTGAACTTTCCTACCTCATTATGCTGCACTTGCCCATGTGACATACTTTTGCCACTAGGATGTTAAGAGACAAGCAGGCCGGGCGCGGTGGCTCACGCCTGTAATCCCAGCACTTTGGGAGGCCGAGGTGGGTGGATCACGAGGTCAAGAGATCGAGACCATCCTGGTCAACATGGTGAAACCTCGTCTCTACTAAAAAAGCACAAAAAATTAGCTGGGCATGGTGGTGCGTGCCTGTAATCCCAGCTACTCAGGAGGCTGAGGCAGGAGAATTGCCTGAACCCAGGAGGTGGAGGTTGCGGTGAGCCGAGATCGCGCCATTGCACTCCAGCCTGGGTAACAAGAGCGAAAACTCCATCTCAAAATAAATAAATAAATAAATAAAATAAAATAAAATAAAAAGATACACAAGCAGAGGCTGGAATTGCACTTACATGGCCGGATTTGCCCTGTTTTCCCTCTGCCATTGCCGCAGGAAGAGCTTCCTCCTGGTAGCTGCTGTTCCCTCAGACCGAATCCCAGAGTACATCACATGGAGGAGACCTGAGACTATCTTTTTCCCTTTCTCCTCCATCCTCTTCCTCCTCTTCTCACCACATTCACCACCACCATCATCTATCATCTGTCTATTTTAGAACTGAGAAGTCAGAAGACTGTCACAAGGACATAGTTTAGCACATTTATTTCACTTAAAAATGACTCCTTAGGATAGGAAGCTCATCTGAGTTAGCTAATGGATTAACAGTGAAGATTGCCTTTGCCAATCAGATTATAAGGCAGGCTGTTTTTCAATAAATGAGATCGTTCTGTAGCTCCAAGGTTTGCATGAAAACAGAATTTAAGGACATATAAAACAAATAATGTGCTATGAATTGCATCCTTTCTAACTATTTATGCTTAAGATAACTTTAGGCATTAACTAAAAATGGAGGAGAATTATCTAACATTTCAAAATTCTTTAAGAGTGAAGTGACCAAAAAATTTGAAGGCATTGCTCTAAAACAACTTTTTATTCTTATTATTTTATTTTTAATTGAGATAGGGTTTTTCTATGTTGCCAAGGATGATCTTGAACTCCTGGGCCGAAAGGGATCCTTCTGCCTCAGCCTCCCAAAGTGCTAGGATCACAAGTGTAAGCCACCACATCCAGCCTAGACTAACTTATAATACATAAATATCTAAGATACAGGTTGGTAATATTCTCTCTAAATACAGCCTCAAAGCATCATAAAATTTTAAAGTCACAAAGAGCTCTAGAGCTTATGTAGACCAATCATTTTATTTTCATAAAGAAGCTGGATCTGAGAAAGGGCCAAGGTCAAACCAGTTTTCTTCTATCAGATCACTCTCTCTCTCTCTCTCTCTGTCTGTCTCTCTCTCTCTCTCACTCTCTCACGCTCACTCTCTATCTCCTTGTTCTTCTGAACTCTGTGGTCAGTTGAGCCTCAAACTGCTATGATCCTGAGAGAGCTACCAGTCTCGGCCTTGGGTGGCTTGTTTTAGCAGTCAGTTCTCCCCATGGACCTTCAGCTGTGGATGGCTTCTTTCTGCTCTAGCTGTCCAAGCTAAGTGAAAGGGAAACTTATTAATCCCTTCAACCACTCTGAACTCAATTATCTTAACTACTTTCTACAAACATAATAGAAAGAGACAAAGATTCTTTTTGGAAAATAGACCCCTTTTTATTTCCATCATAACAATTCACACCTTTGTGTTTAAAAATATTTTCTCCTTTTTCCATCAGCTTTATTGTATGAGTGAGAAAAAGATGGTACTGTGTAATCACCAAGTCATGATAGGTTTTGATACCTAAACATTTCTGATACACATCTTCTCTTCTAACTCTACTAATGCTGTTTTAATTTAGGATTTCACTTCTCTTTTGAAAAATCCTAACAGCCTTTGGGTTGTAGCCTCTGGTTTTCTTTCTATTTGGCCTCCAACAATGATAAATCTAAAAACTCAGATCTTGTGATGCCTTTCCCCTTTAAGGGCTCCTCCTGGACCACTGGATACCAAGCTCTATCAATATGGCTTATAAAGCCCTCTTATGGTCCTCATGTGCCTCATTGGCCTCATCTTTCTCCAAGGCCTTTTTCTCTTTCTCTCTTTCTTTTGCCCTGTTGCCCAGGCTGAAGTGCTGTGACATCATCTTGGCTTACGGTGACCTCTGCCTCCAAGATTCAAGTGATTCTCCTGCCTCAGCCTCCCAAATAGCTGTGATTACTGGCACCCACTACCATGCCCGGGTAATTTTTGTATTTTTATGAGAGATGGGGTTTCGCCATGTTGGCCAGGCTGGTCTTGAACTCCTGATCTCAGGTGATCCACCCGCCTCAGCCTCCCAAAATGCTGGGATTACAGGCATGAGCCACTGCATCCGGCCCCTTCTCTGTCTTCCCCTATCTGTTGGTAGTTTAACCTGTGCACGGGGTTGCAGCCTTTGTCTGACTATTCCTCTTCCCACCTGGCTGGCACAACCTCCTTTAAGTCTTCCTAGAAACCCCCAGCTCTGAATCACCTATGACACTGGACAAATTTTCACTCTTGGGCTTTGCCTGAAAGCTATACTTAGAGTTTCTTTTAGGAAGGGGTTGCATTTTACTGATATTCATATCCCCAGAGGAATATAAATGTATAATCAAAGAGGATTAGCTCTAGATATCTGGTTTCTCTTATATCTTTGGCAATGGTTTGAGAGAGTGATTTCAAAGCAAACTGGCTCATTTAAAGTTCAAGAAAACACAGTATTTTCACTATAATAATGTAATAATGGCTAATATTATTAGTTACTTCCCAAGTATTTGATAATGGTCTCAATAGTGATTATGTGATTATAACACTGAATCATTACAAAACTTCTGCAACTACTATAGCTATTTTACAGATTAGAAACTGAAGGCTCAGAGAATTTAAATAACATGCCCAAGGTCACAAAGACAAAAATGAGCAAAGCTGCCATTTAACTACTGACACAGTCCAAGCCTTTACACTCTATTTTATTGGCTAGTCTTGCTGAAAATGAAAAAGTTGTAGCAAGGTTTGTGAACATAGTCTCAAATTGATTTTGTTACAAAATGACTACTAAATCTTCTTTGTTAGAGTTTATGTGAAGAAAAGAACTTGTGACTGGTTATGCACATGTTTCCCGAGTGCTCTCATCTGGTCCCCAAGCCTCAAACACCATTGATATTCCCATTACCCTCAAATGTATATTTACATTCCAGATCTTTCTCTCAAACTCCAAATCATATCTCCATGTCTTGACATTTCCTCTTGCATGTCAAATAGGCACCTCAAATGTAGTATTTCAACAATGAACTGCTGATCTTTCTCTCACAAATCAGCTCAACTCACATTCTTACGCACCCCTGTTAATGGATACTCTGTCATTCCAGCTGCTCATACTCAGAATCTTGGGGTTAATTTTGACTCCTCTATTTCCGCACAACCCACATCTAGGCAATCCTGTAGGCTCTCCCTTCAAAATATATCGGGAATAGGACTGCTTTTCACTGTCTCTACCGCCATCTCTCACATGGATCACTGTAATTGACCTCCAGCTCATCAACCTTTTACCCTGGTCTCTTACAGTCTATTCTCAATGCAGCAGCCAGAGAGAGTCTCAGAAAACATAAATCACATTGTGTCACTCCTCTGCCCCAAACCATACAGTGACTTCCTGTATCATTCAGAGAAAAACAAGTTCCTCCCAGTGCCTACAAGGATACCCCACCCCCTTACATTTCTGACTTCATTTCCTAATTCTCTTACTGCTCATTCTGCTATAGCCACACTGTCCTCCTTAATGTTTCTAGAACAATCCTAAGTATATTCCCGCCTTTTGGTATTAGCACTGACTTTTCATTCTTCCTTGAACTCTTCCCCCAGAAATCCACACAGCCAACGCCTTCACCTCCTTCAGAAGTCATTGACTAATCTCACATTCTCAATGATGCTGTCCTAACCACTCTATTTGCAATTGCATTCCTGCCCTGACCACAGTGTTCCCAATCCCTTTCCTTGCACTGCTTTTCCCTATAGCATTCATATTATTCATATATAATTTACTTATTTATTATGGTTCTATTTTATTATCTGTCTTCTGCTAGAATATAAACTCTACTCACATTCCCCAAGCTCCTAGTACATAGTGGTGGCTGGAACATAGTAAATGCTCAGTAAGTCACTGCTGAACAAATGAATTCTACCAAACCTTCATATCAACCTGAGTTGCCACTAGCATGGAAGAGGAAAGAGCTATATCAGGGTAGCATCCATGTTCATAGCTAATAACAGGAGAGGTGGTGCTAGAACAGCATAGCTTAAATGCAGGGCAGCAGTCATATATCAGTCTACTTCACAATGAATATGCATATGGACTTTGGAGTCAGGCAGTCTGGATTCAGATATTGACTTTGCAGCTTATTAATTTGGGAAAATACTTAAGCCTTTGTAAAATGAAAACAAATAATGCCTATCTTAATAGTGTTGATTAGCTTACTATTTATTGAGAACTTTGACAGTGCCAGGCACTATTCTAAGTGTTTTCCAAATAATAACTCAGTTAATCCTCATAACAAATTTATATATAGGAACTATAATATTCCCATTTTACAGCTGTGGAAACTAAGACATAGGAAGTTTAAGTAACTTTCTCAAAGGCATGTAGCTAGCAAAATGTGGAGCTGGGATTTGAACCTCGCTACTGGATATAAAGTTAATCTCTGCTATGCTGACACCCCTTGTGGAAAGGATTAAATAACTCAATGGAAGTCAAGTTCTTTATAACGCCAGACATTTGGTACAATCAAAATCTGTTGGGTTGAGCATGGTGGCTCAGGCCTGTAATTCCAGCAGTTTGGGAGGCCAAGGCAGGTGGATCACCTAAGGTCGGGAGTTCGTGACCAGCCTGGCCAACATGGCAAAACCCCATCTCTACTCAAAATGCAAAAATTAGCTGGGTATGTTGGCAGGTGCCTGTAATCTCAGCTACTCGGGAGGCTGAGGCAGGAGAATTGCTTGAACCTGTAAGGTGGAGGTTGCAGTTAGCTGAGATTGTGCCATTGCACTTTAGCCTGGGCAACAGAGTGAGACTCTGTCTCAAAAAAAAAAAAAAAAATTAAAAAAGCAAAATCTGTTAGCTAATACTGCTATTATTACTACTTGACAATATGCGTTCTGAAGCTATTTTCATATAGATATATGATATATATGGACATATATCCATATAGATATATGATGTATATGGATATATATATATACACATATATATATATATCTCCCCTATGTGCCCATAGAAATAAAAAATTTAAAAAAGAAATGAATATATCCATTTAAGAATCAATGTAAAATACACTAAATAGGCTTTTTAAAAAACCTAGTCACTAACTACAAAGCCTAGATGGTACTTATTGCACAGAACTTAGAAGAACGTTGAATTAAAATGGCTTAAGTGGTGAATATGATGTTCACAGATCGCCTTAACAGAACACAGGCCCTTCATAATTTCATTCTTAGCTATGCCCTTTTTAATTCTTCCTGAGTAGGCAGTAAGTTTTTCAATTCAAGTAATTTTTAAGTATCAAGAAAGTTGGCTTTGCCATTCCTGTAATGAGGTATTGATGGCAAAGAGAAAAAAATTAAGAAGCTGGTTCTGCTTTGGAAATACTGTGGTGCAGCTGATCTTCCTGTGGGTTATGACTACAGCAATTCCTCCTTATCTGCAGCTTTATTTTCTGTGGTTTCAGTTACTCCCAATTAACTGCAGTCTGAAAATACTGAGTAGACAACTCCAGAAATAAACCATTCCTAAGTTTTAAATTGTGTGCTATCATGAGGAGTGTGATGATGATCTCACCCTATCTGCTTTATCCATCTGGATGTCCAGCACATTCACACTATTTACACTACCTGCCTCAGTCACTTAGTCGCCCATCTTGGGTATCGGATTGGCTATTATGTTCTTGCTGTACTATTTTTTTTCTTTTTTTTTTGAGACAGGATTTTGTTCTGTCTCCTAGGCTGGAGTGCAATAGCACCATCATAGCTTACTGCAGCTTTGACTTTCTGGTGCCTCAGCCTCCCAAGTAGCTAGGACTACAGGTGTATGCCACCATGTCTGAGTAATTTTTTTTTTTTTGGTAGAAACAAGGTCTCCTTTTGTTGCCCAGGCTGGTCTTGAACTCCTGGCCTCAAGTCATCCTCCTGTCGGCCCTGCAAAGTGCTGGGACTATAGGCATACATAGCCGCACCCAGCCCTTACAGTACTTGTGTTTAAGGAACCCTTATTTTACTTAATAATGGCTCAAAGCACAAAAGTAGTGAGATTGGCATATTGATATAATTGTTCAATTTTATTACTGTTTTATTTGTTTGTTTTTTAGACAGGACCTTGTCATGTTCCCCAGATTGGATGGCAGTGGTACGATCATGACTCACTGCAGCCTCAACATCTTGGGCTAAAATGATCTTCCCATCTTGGCCTCCCGAGTAGCTGGGAGTGCACCACCATGCCCAGATAATTTTCCTAATTTTTGTAGAGGTGGGGTTTTGCCATATTACCTAGGCTGGTCTTGAACACCTGGGTTCAAGCAATCCTCCTGCCTCAGTCTCCCAAAGTGCTAGGATTACAGAAGTGAGCCACTGTACCTAGCCACTTATTGTTGTTAATGTCTCACTGTACCTAATTTATCATTTAAACTTTATCATTATGTATGTATGTATAGAAAAATATATATATATATATAGGGCTTGACATTATGAGCAGTTTTAGGCATCCACTGGGGGTCTTGGAATGTATCCCCTGTGGATAAGCAGGGGCTACTGTACTTACAGACTGGTGGAAGCTCATATTCTACTTCAAGAACCACTCTTTCTCCCACATTCTTCAGCAAGCTGATGATCTCATCATGGCGGAATTTGGCCAGGTTGATTCCATTCACTGCTTTGATGTAGTCACCCACATCCAGCTGGTCACTTCTGCAAAATAGACAATGTTGTTTCAGCAGACCCACCCTCTCCACAGGCCAGTCTGACTATATTTCCACCTTCTCTTCATGAGTAGGCATGCAAGTGCAGAAGCAAACCTAGAGGATGGACAGCAGAAGTCCCTGCCTCCTGGGAGCTGGTGGGTCCTTACAGGTAGGAATACAGCTAAGGTCAGTTGAGAGCCAGGGGTCCCTTTACTCATGCTGCCTGTGATACCTTGGAAGTCCAGCTCTAAGTCTGCACTATCTCTGATTTTTTCCTTTTTGCCTGTTTTATTTTTAAAAGCACTATAAACAAAATCAAGAGATAATTTTTCTTTCTTTCTTTTTTTTAGTTGCTCTGTGCTAAACCAGTTGATTCTCTGGGATGGAATCTAGATCCTAGACATAGCATGCCTTTTTTTTTTTTTTTTTGCATTTTAGGTTTTGGTGTACATGTGAAGAACATGCAAGATTGTTGCATAGGTACACACATGGCAGTGCGATGCATAGCACGTCTTTTATTCTCAGTCTCTCTCATCTTTGCTGCCTGCCTTTTGTACATTTACAGCTTTCAATAACTTCACTGGGAGTTTGTCCAGGACTAAGGAAAGGGTCAGCTTATTTTGCTATTTGTTGTTTACAGCAGGATTGATAAGAAGAGTACTGGTGCAGGAGAAATCAGGATGCAAATATTGGGTTTCAGTACCATTCCTGTCTCTCTATACCACCATAATAGAATACTGGCTGCACTTGGACTTGAGTCAAACTCCATTTCTAAACCAAGAGCAGGTAGCAAGACCAACAATGGGTGTTAAAATTCATGTCATTATTAAGGATCTTCAATAATATTTTCTCCCAGAATAGAAATAGCTAATGCATTTATTTTATGTATAAATCTAGTTCCAATCATTCCTCCTTCAAAGAGCCTCCTAATCTGCCCCAATCTGCAGTACGTGCATGGCCCTTACCTCATTTCCTGACTTACGTCTGTAATAACATCTGTAATAACATGCTGTTGCCTTTTGCTAACATGCAATGCCACTGTTGCTCCCAAATGTTTCCTGTTTTTTATGCCTTATCTCCACTAATAGATTATGAGCCCCTTTAGGGCAGGGATCTCACCTTTAGTTATTTTGATTTACTACCTGCAAAATGGTAGTGCCTTAAACAGTGACTATTTGGTGATTTTTAATACTCAATATAACTGGCACAGTAATACTTTTAATTACAGCATTAATAACTGAAAATGCTACCCCTCTCCCCCTTCACACTTGCTTTGAGGGACAGATATAAAGAAGCTTTGGAGACTTATGAACCCCTAGCATCAAGAACTGGTCATGATTGTCATAAAATAAAGGAGGCTGTGGGTGTAGAAAGATGCCTCTTACAAGTCTAAGGAAAGTAGATTGAGGTGCTTGTGTCCACACCAGCCTCCCTCACAAACAATACCTTATGATCATAGAGCAATCCACTGGATTGAGTTTATTAATTGCACAAACAGGTTGATCACTAAAAGTAATCACAGAAATCACCGCTTCAGATGACATTTTATGAGGCAAGAACTCTAAGATTTAACCTGGAATTATGTAGATATAGATATTGGTGGCCAGAATTTAAGGTACTTTAGCCTCATGTTTATTTTCTATTTTATTTTATTTTTTGAGACAAAATTTTGCTCTTATTGCCCAAGCTGGAGTGCAACGGCCAGTCTTGGCTCAATGCAACCTTCACCTCCTGTGTTCAAGTGATTCTCCTGTCTCAGCCTCCCAAGTAGCTGGGATTACAGGCATGCTCCACTATGCCTGGCTATTCTTTTTTTGTTTTCAGTAGACATGGAGTTTCCCCATGTTTGTCAAGCTGGTCTTGAACTCCTGACCTTAGGTGATACACGTGCCTTGGCCTCCCAAAGTGCTGGGATTACAGGCATGAGACACTGCCCAGCCTGGCCTCACTTTTAATGAAACCTGATTTTCCATCCCCATTTTCTGAGGCAGATTTAGAATGAGTCTCAAGGAAGCCCACCCCAGGACATTCTGCCTTTGGCAATAGCAAGTGGAATTTGCAGTTCATGGAAAGAAGGACAGGTGAGACCTCCTCCTCCAACCCTCTGTCCTTTCAGAAACCAACTCTTGAAAATCTCACAAGTAGAAAAGGAGAGAGGATGTGAGACAAACAAAACTTTCACTTAAAACTCAGAGTTGAGTCTCCCACCCTTTGTAGATTAGCCATGTCCGTCTCTGGCAGTTTCGCCCACACACATCATATGGGTCATCTGTTTCATATTCAGATGATTGGAGCATCTCCTTCACACTGCAGCTTGTCTGCTGTTCAGTGGCACATTGGCAGACTAGAGCCACATAGGCTTTTTAAAATTAAAATCTTATGAGGGCCTGGCAGCTCCTGAGATGACAAAAGAATCTCCCTGGTGACTGCAGCCTAGGCCAGAACAGCCACGTGGGCAGACCTGGGAGCAGCTTCTGAAATGTGCCCCGCTGTGCTTCTGCTGGCCTGTGTTGCCCGGCAGATGGCAGCTGTCATTTATTTATTAGTGGCCACTTTTGATGGAGCTTTAATTCTTGAATTAATTACACCCTGTATTCCTTTCAGTAGATTTTCCCAAGAGGCAGTTACCTAGCAGCAATTCCTCCTTGCCGCAGATTAGATACTCTTGGCTTGCCGTCCTTATCAATTCCTCCCGATACTGTCAGACCCAGGGTAGTGCCTTCCTTCTTCATCAACTCAACGACTGTGGAGCCCTTGAATTCCTCTGTTAAAAGAAAAGCATTTGCCTTATTAAAATGGGAGTAGAATCACCAATGTTGTTTTGTGTATGGTTAAGTGACTCCTCCCCAGAAGCTCTTTCCACTTTTTCTTTTAAGAGAAAAGATTATCTATGGCCTCCTTCCATTATAATTTACAGAATATCTCATAAAGATGTTCATGCCGACAATGCTGAGGTGGATATTCTATTAGAGGTAATGAGTGTGGGCACCGTTTTTTTTTTTCTGTATTCACTCCATGTTGACAGTTAGTAGTCCAAATTGTCTTATGTACAAATAATATTCACTCTTTGTTTTCTGCCATTCTCGGGTGACTTTCTCTGGTTTCTCTCTTTGTAACGCCAATGGGAACAATTAAAAGTTGTAAAGTCGGGAATCAGAACAGAATTTTAGATAATAATATGAATGTATGTAGCGCAGTGGCAGACTCCAAGTTCATGGTTTGTTTCAGGTTAGGAAGCCACATGAAAGGAGGAGCGCTTTCTACAGGTTCTAGAAAAATGTTATTGACTTGACTTTCTTTGTCTTTCAAAAACAAAGTATGATGGCATATGTAACAACTCATATCACTCTTGCAGAATATGTCACAGCATGGCAAGGCAGGGTTTATCCTCAGAATTTCCAGGTAAGTGCCATAAATCTTTCAATTTCTACTTACAAAATTTTAAAATTTCACAGATCTTGTGGGGATAGTGTCTATACAGCAAGACAAAACTCAAATCTTTTTATTTTAGTCAGAGCAGAAGGTAAGAAAACTGTAAGAATTCCTTCTCTTCAGAAATAAAAATAAGTCAATATTTACCTTCTAGAGGCTAATTAGAATAAATGCTGTTTTAAAATTCTCTCTGATGTTATTCCCCAATCTGCAAATACATTTTCTCGGTAGGGATGGGGAAATTGCCCAATTTTCCAACTTCTCCTATGCATTTCAGGGGGAATGAACTTCTAGAACATCAAAGGCACATGTTAAAATGCAAGAACAAACTTGCTTTTTCAAAGTGAAATTAAAAAAAAAAGATTATTTGCACACCTTAACCCTTTCCCCAATTGCATACAGTTAATTATAATGTTGAAAATATCTATGAATGCATATCATAAAGGTTTTTAAATTGCTACTCCTAGTATATTATCCCACTAGCCAATGAAAAAATGAAATTGCATTAGATAAGGAAACAGTATCTCATCTGATCTAGTGAGGAGAACAGAGTACTTGGGGAAAGAAGGCAGGGGACGGCAAGCTGCTTATTTCCTCAGCAGCCTAGAGAATGTCCTTCAAGGCAGGGTTTTTGAGTTTTCCAGCTCCTGTGATTTTAACACACCAGCATACCATCTCTGGAAGGCGGCTTTCTCATGGCAGTCTCCTGACACTGTATACGTAAGTCATTATTGTCTTTTAAAGTAAAAGCCAAGGAGGAGTCTGGGTGTGTATAATGTTAGCTTCATCTATGACATTTTACATGAAAGACCAAATAGGAATTGAAATTCAGGAATGAAAATTCTTGTCAAGGGCATGAAAGTACAGGACCTTAAAAGGTCATCTGTTCCAGAAGTATCTGTAACAAAATCCTATCACTATGTGCATTTCTCCTGTGCTCCTTAAAATAAAACACAGCAACCCCCAGAAATCTCATGAAAACATATATAGGTTCAACTGATATTCAAAGACATCAACTTAATAAACAATCCCTCTAAACCCTTATTGGCAGAAGGCTAGGTATACATGTTTTAAATAAAGTTAATAATTAAAGTAACCAAAATGACATAATAGATGATGACCATTCATATTAAAGAGATATAATGTGCCCAACAATTCTGCCAACAAAAAGATTCTTTGTACTTTCTTTAAATATGCAGAGTGATCCTGTATATTTAAACATTTGATTATAGAACTTTACTTGTAGGGTTGGAAGCATAGATTTTCAAGTGACTATCTTAAAGTCTATCCAATTTTCATGAAGAAGCAACTATGAAATAGTAACACCAGGCATATAAGAAGTTTCCATTCATAAAAATTTTATTTCTACTCCAAGTTTTCAAGGCCATGCTTCCTATATAAAATGGGATGTACAGGTACAGCCTTATGGGAGGTGAACAATGTCATTTTCTCCAGAAGGAACCCAGGTGCTTGCCGGGGTTCTGGTTGAACCTTGAAAATCTAGAAAAGCTCAATTATTTTAGTTTAATTTCATCATTATTAAAATATAAATTCATCAATCTGGCTACTTTTTAAAGTGATAATAGTCAATTACCCTGTCACTGCAAAACATTTCAAATGCTTTCCTAAGAGCTAATTTTAATAATGTGAAATTGAGAAAATATTCCTGTACCAGCTAATTGAGTAATTTGTGCATTCATTAATTCAAGCACATAATAAATGCCTACTCTGAGCTAGACAATAAAAATCAAAGATGGAAAAAGTTAAGGCCATTATCCTCAAGACAGCCACAGCCTAGTCAAAGAGGCAATGTCACAGACCACTGTGCCATATAGCGTGAGTTGCGGGGAAGCAGCCACAAAGAAGATAGTCCAGGCAACAATGTTAGTGTGAAGGCCTGAGGTTCGAAATGCATCTATTTTACAGCTTTGTCTTCTATCCAATCTGCTGTACTTATCGACCAGGATTAGCTGAGCAGAGCAGACCAAAGAAGGAATATAAATTAGGCAAAACTCAGGAGTAAAGATAGAACATTCTTGCAAGAAAATTTGCTGAATCACAAGAATGGTAACTGCCAATAAGTATCTCTGGTCCCTGAAGAATTGACTAAATCTTTTATGGATGTTTCTGCAGGGAGTGGGAGAGAAGAAGTTGTCTGGAGAGAAAGGAACCTGCTTTTGGAGTTTGCTTTCAGCTCACCTGAAATCTCCACTTAGCCAATCAATCACTTAATGCCTTTTTGGTGTTTAATGTCTGCATAATGATCTAATGAAGACAGAAGAAATGAAGACAGATGTATTCATTTGCATGAGTTCACTTATATATCAAGGCTTACTGAACAAACACTGCCGTAAAACAGTGGAACTTGGGCAAGTCAATATGTACTGAGGATTTCTTTCTTTTGTGATTTAAATTGCAAATATCGCTCCCCCAATTAAGAGAACCTTGTAGGGGCACTGAAATCTCTTTCAATTAGCAAGCAGCACAGGCAACAGATGATGTCTAACTAGTGAGGAAAAAGATGGTTCTGAATTTGACTTTTTCCTTAATCACCATATTTAACGATCTTGGAAAATAAATGGTATAGGTTTACATCTGTACCATTACTTACTCAACGTAACCAAATAGAATCCCACTGACGGTATGAAATGCAGTTGTTTCCCATTTTTCTTTGTGTTTGTAATTCAATCTTTTTAATTACTGAACTCCAGAAAGTTGAAGAAAAGTAACAGTCATGCTTGGCAAACACAAGATAATTATAAAAATTTCTTACTAACAAATAAGGATATTTAAAAACATAGATGGTTATACAATTAGTATGCAGAAACTATATCCTTTATATAGACAAAGAACAGCAGTAAAAGGTTATAGAAGAGAAGGCCCCATTTAAAATAGCCAAAAGGTAAAATCTTTAGGAAAAAACTTCACAAAAATGTGCAAGATCTATACAACGACAACCTTAAAGTGCTTCTGAAGGATATAAGATTAAAATAAATGGAAAGGCATCCCATTCATTCATTCCATAAGAACTGAGCACTTACAATGTACCAGGCAGTGTTTGAGGCATTGGAGATACAGCACTGAACAAAATGAACACTATTCCTGCCATCTAAGAACGAATATTCCAGTGGATAGCATAAGTCAACATAAAAACACGTTTTCTTTAATCAACTGTGTATCTATACAGTAGCAGTGAATATATGTATACTAAAATAGATAAAATGTCATTTATAATTGTTCCAAAAATGAAATTCTTAGG
Source organism: Callithrix jacchus (assembly GCF_049354715.1). Lineage (NCBI taxonomy): Eukaryota > Metazoa > Chordata > Mammalia > Primates > Cebidae > Callithrix > Callithrix jacchus. Next base: position 52,666,635 of record NC_133510.1, on the reverse strand, counting down.
CATACAAGTAACAAAACATATATAGTACTTATATGGTGAAAACTAAAAAATGCTGACGAAAGAAATTAAAGAAAGCCTAAATAATTGGAGAGACAAACATGTGTGGACTGGGAGACTCAGCATCATAAAGATGTTAATTCTTCCAAATTGATATATAGGTTTAATGCAAACTTTATCAAAATCCCAGCAAAGTATTTTGTAACTATAGACAAGATTATTCTAAAATTTATATGAAAGGGAAAGGCATAATTTTTAAAAGGAAGAAGAAAGTGGGAGGATTTAGTCTATTCAATTTCAAATTTATATAGTTATAGTAATAAAAACTGTGTGGTAGGCCAGGTGCAGTGACTCGTGCCTATAATCTCAGTGCTTTGAGAGGCTGCGAGAGAAAAATCTCTTGAGACTAGATGTTCAAGAGCAGCAACACAGTGAGACCTCATCTAAAAAAAAAAAAAAAGAAAATTTAGCCGGGCATGGTAGTGTGCATCTGTAGTCCCAGCTACTCAGGAGGCTGAGACAGTAGGATCTCTTCAGCCTGGGAGGTCAAGGCTGCAGTAAGCCATAATCATGCCATTGCACTCCAGCCTAGGTGATAGAGTGAGGCCCTGTTTCAAAAAGCAAAAGCAAAACCACTGTGTGGTGTTGATGGAGGGATAGACACATAGGTCACTGGAACAAAACAGAGGACCCAGGAATAGATTCACACAAATATGGCAAATGACACATAGGTCACTGGAACAAAACAGAGGACCCAGGAATAGACTCACACAAATATGGCAAATTAGTTTTTGACAAGATGCAAACGCAATTCAATAAAGTCTATTCAACAACTGATGCTGGTAACTTGCCATCCACAGGCAAAAAACAAAACAAAAATAAAAAAATTCCATAACTTGACCAAAGTTTCATATCTTGTATAAAATTTAATTCAAAATGAGTCACAGCCAAAAAATGTAAATCATAATATTATAGAAACCGTATGAAACATTTAGAAACTGTTTCTATTGGGGAAAACAAGGTAAAGAATATAAGGAATCTCTGTGTTATTTTCTACAGCTGCATATAAATCTATCAGTGGGTATCTGATTCAATTGGTCTGGGGTGTGTCCAGGCATCAGTAGTTGAAAAGCTCTCTCAGGGGATTCTAATTCTAACATGCAGCTAGAATTGAGGAAAACTGCAAACTCTACTACAGGACATGCTCTCCCCAGACCTCATGTAATCTCCTACCGTTTGTTACTCCTCTGCCTTTAACACCTCCCCTTCATCCACCTCCCCAGCTGAGAGGGTCTTCATGGCAGCTCTGGAATGACTCCTCCGAGGAACCACTGAGAACACTGTTTGCCCACATGGATTAGGAGCCCTCCCAGGCTGTGCCACTATCGCCCTTTATTTACTCTCGTCAGAGCCTGTGCCACCTGTTGTTTAATCATCACATACATCTGTCTTTCTTCTTTCAGCAACTCTGGGGCAATTGTCCATGCTGTAATTTCCTGTTCATATAGCCCCTGAATTTTAGGGACTTGCCAAAATGTATGGGTAACTCCCTTTTTCTGTGTAAGCCTATTTTATTTTTTAAATAAGCAATGAGACAAAAATTTCAAGACACAAGAGTGTCACAGAACAAGATTATTATGCTGGACTTCATTCTGTGCAAAATAGTTTTACAAAACAATGAGAGGGTTGGATATGGGTTCTGATTACCTTATGCCCATGATACTTCTTTTCTGTTTTATTTTCTTTTGTTTTTTTGTATGTTCAAGCAGATCCAGGCTGACCAATTTAGAGGGACAGACACTGAAGCCTTTACCAGCCTCCTCACCCAGGACCCTGCTTTCAGGTGTCTGTTCTTTTTACAAGCTCTATTGAAGGAGATGGGATTGGTGGTATGACATACCTCATACTGGGAGGCTTCATGGACAGGCAGTCTCCATTCTTTACTAGCAATGTTAAACAACCAACTAGCATACCTTGGGACATGTGGTTTCTCACAGAATCTTTGTAAGAGTACATGTTTTATTTTTGTAATAATGTAAAACTATTGGCATTTTTAATGATATTGTTAAGTTTATATTATATTTTAGATTCTTGTCTATAACTGTGAAATATTTTGCTGGGATTTTGTTAGGATTTATGATAAGCCTGTATGTCAATTTGGAAAGAATTAACACCTTTCCTGTGCTGAGTCCCCCAGTCCACGCACATGGTTTGACTTTGCAATATTTAGACCTTTAATTTATTTCATCTGCATTTTCTAGTTTTCAGCATGTAAGTACTGTATGTTTTGTACTAAGAAATTTTTTTGGAGCAATTATAAATTGTTCCTAAGAATTTCATTTTTGGGAACAATTATAAATATTAAAAAAAATTTTTTTTATTGTGGGGAATCTCACTGTGTTACCCAGGCTGATCTCAAACTCCTGGGCTCAAGGAATTCTCCTGCCTGGGCACCCCAAGGTTCTGGGATTACAGGTGTGAGTCACCATGCCTAGCCTAAATTACATTTTATCATTAATTTTCATGTACATATGTTCATTGCTAATATATAGTTATACAATTGATTGTAGTATATTTAGCTTGTATCCTGTGGCCTTGCTGAACCTATTATTTCTGGAAGCTTTGTGAGTTTTTTTGTAAATTCCTTAGAGTTTTCTATATAGACAATTTTCATCTACAAATAGGGACAATTTTATTTCATTTCTAATCTATACATATTTATTACCCTTTCTTGCCTAAAGCACTGGCTGAACTTCCAGCACTCTGTTAATTTAGAGAGGGATGGGCTTACCTTGTTAAGGTCATAGAGGAAAAGCATTCAGTCTTTCATCACTAAATATTATGTTAGTTGTAGGTTTCCTCTATAGATACTTTTTACGAAGTTGAGGAAGTTCCTCTCTATTCCCACTTTTCTGAGAGTTTTAATAATGAATGGCTTTGAATCTTGTCAATTTGTTTTGCATTGAGTGACATGATCATGAGATTCTTTTCTTCTTTAGCTTGATAATATGAGAGATTACATTGACTGATTTTCTAATATTGGACCAACGTTGCATCTCTAAAATACGCCCCATTTTGTCATAGTATATACTTTTAAAAATATATTGCTGAATTTTATTTACTAATATTTTATTAATAATTTTTTTAATCTACATTCATGAGTGATGCTAGTCTGTTGTTCTCTTTTTTGGTTTGGTGTCAAAGTAATAATACTAGCTTCATAAAATGAGTTGGAAAACACATTTCTTCTTCATCTGTTTTCTGGAAGAGGTTGTGCAGAATTGTTCTTAATTCCTTTTAAGCATTTCTATGGTGAATTCACAGGACCACCACTGGATGTCTTAACTTTTCAAAGGAAACACAGCCACACTTGATATCTGTTGTATGTAATGTTACCTGCTAGGTTGAGGTAGTTCAGTTAAACATTAGATCACCCTATACTGCTTTTGTTTATGTCACAAAGCTGAGTTTTTTCCAGGTACTGTGATAATAAGCAAGCTTCATGTGAAAAACCAGTGTGAAACTGGAATTGAGGTGATCAGTGACTTGATTTAAGGACTTGAGAAGTTGTATAACATTCAGCAGGCATGTATATACCATTCATTATTAACTACTTGTGGTTACTTAAGAGTGAAATAAACATATTTTGTTCATATATATATATATATATATCTTTTTCAAATGGCTAATAAGTTAGGATAAAATATGAACTGTGTTGTGTAGGCCTAACTACTTAGGAAATTGAACCAGCGGTATTTCATTTGGCCTGGAGGTGCTGTAAAAAATTGCTGAGACACTAAGTGCTCTGTGAACTGAGAAGTTTAGAAACTTCTGCCCTAGGACTTTATCTTGTTTTCATTCAGCTGGTGGAAGTGGAAAGACAGCTCTCTTAAAAGCCATTATTGGCCTGCTTATGTTCACATCCCAAGGGCAAGAACTTACTCCATCCATGTCCACAGCTAACTTTAAAGGAGGCAGAGAACTAGAGTCTAGAGGATGCAATGGGGGTAGGATGGATACGGGAGGACAGGTACTGACTGTGCCACACAGGCAACATGATAGACTGAAATACATCACAGTGGCTATGTGAATGGCACGGATACCAGACATAGTAATGAGGAGGAATTTTACTGAGTTAGAGACCAATTAGGATGTGGGAAGCATGGAAGCATGGAAGAGTGAGGATCAAAAAGGCCCAGGGTTTCCAACTTGTTTGATTGGTGGATGTTGACATCTGTCACTGAGAAAGGGAATCTAGAAAACAGAAAGTTTGTGTTGCTGTGAGTGATTGGAGTGGGGCAGGCACACTATGTAACGTCACATAAGAGAAATTTAACATTGAAATACCACAGAAAAACTAAGTCTTAAAATAGTTTCCATCATACCTTAAAATCATCTATAAGACCTTCACCCCATGACCATAGCATAAAAAGAGAAAACACAGTTTAAAAGCAACCACTAGAGGCATATTCATCAAAATAGGTGATGTTACTTCTTTAAGTTCTAACTGCAGAGATTTTTAAAAATACCATAAACAGTTAAATAGAAATATTATAGTGAAAACTCTACAAAGTAAATCACAGATTTTGAAATGCTGGTGTCAACAATAGTGTTTCGTTCCCTGCTGTATCTCCAGCATCTAGAATGGTGCCTGGAATACTCACAGGTTACACCTGGTAACTGCTAGATGAGCAAGCACATCAGTCCCAAAAAAGGGAATTATAATGGGGTGGTGAGCAGTGGCTTGTGGCAGACAGAATTACTGCTGGATGGTGCAGAAGCAAAATGATAAAGGAGCAGAATTTGAACAGGAGCAGAATTATTTCCCTAAGCTTACTTGATTGATTATTTGTACCAATGCCTTAGTAAGGGGAATTGGGGCACACACCAGAATACTATAGCTATATCTGTGTACTACTGTTGAAAAAAATATTGCTCACACTACAGTTTTATCTGTATATTACTTTTAGTGATGCCACTAGGAAGTTTATTCCCCTCAGGAAATAAACAGATGCTTTTTCCAATACTCATTTCAAGCTCTCCCTAACATCCCCTGGTTCAGCAAAGCTGTGGGGATCAAAGCTGGGTTTCTGTGATGAACTGTTGCATTTTCAGTCTCAGTTCTGGCCATCCAGACAAGCCGAGAAAGGTTTTTGGGCATTTTCTACCTCTGCATAGTGATATGAGGGATATACTAGAATTTTTCTCATCCCTTGGGAGTCTGAATATAAATTTGATCAGTGGCAGGGGTTTTCAGCATTTAAATATTACCTGGCACAAATATTCATGTGAAACAAAATTACGATTGGAATTTATCTCATGCAGTGATGGGAGGGCTGGATTAATATCTGTATGTTTCCCAGAGCACCTCCAAAGAAAGGGGACATACAAATATGCAGTGCCAAATACAAAAATATGTGACCCCTGGAGGTATATAATATATAGGTCAAGATTCTTTTAAAAATTATTGCACAGAGATGTTGACTGTTTCTGGTATAACTAATTCAGGTATCAAATGTCTTCTACAGCATTCAGTTAAAAAAAAAATCCCTGCTTTTAAAATATGGCAATACTAGAATTCTTTCAATTTCTACTTCTCCAAAAACCAGTTATTTAATTGTCAAAATTTGCTATTAAGCTTTCCAATGTCAAACTTATTAACAAGTTATTTAGTTTTCCCGAGTCTTGGTTTCCTTACATCTAATTTAGGGCTGATAACAGTGTCTACCTATAGAATGCGGTGAAGATTAAATAATACAATTCTTATAAGGAACTTAGAGTATATAAGGAACTTAGAGTAATACCTGTCACACAGGAAGTGTTCAATATATGTTAGCCAGGGTATTATTGTTGTATTGTTGCCATTATTATTGTTATTTGGATATTGGAAATTTCTGTGTATAAAAAACTGCCAGTTTTCTACTATATTTTGATTATTATGAATATAAAACAAAATAATTAGCAGTGGTATTTAACTGCTGGTGAAGTCACTGACTACTTTGAGAATCTAATGAAAGCAGGGAACCCTTGTCCCAGAAAAATTGTGCACATGATTTCTCAGGGGAATTTATGAATTCCCGTTTGGGTTTATCCATGTACCCTTCTTTAGAAACTCTGACCTAGAAGATCAGGTTTGAGCACTGTGAAAATCAAACAGCAATTTACACTGGAGTGACACTTTATAATTTGTGTGTGTGTGTTAGGTAGGGGTTGTAGAATAGCAAACAGCACCCACATCTATCAGTCATGTATTCCTACACAGTCATCACAGCCATCTGATAATCTAAATTAAACTATGATGCAAGATATCAGAAACAGGAAGTGGCTCACCTCAGCAAAATCTCCTCTCCTAAGCATGATGGCCTGAGTGGTGGACATTTAAACGTAAGAAGTGATAAGGATGGGACGAAAGCACTGGGCAGCACATCTCATAATTGCACTTGCTTCAAGAGCCTCAGGCAATTTTTCTTTGGGAGAACTCTCCATCTGTAATTTTTACTTGTAAGCCCTTATAATCACATTGTTGACATGATTAAAAACTGGATTTTTCAAGTTAAACTGAAGCAATTGGCATGGCTATCTTTGAATTTAATTACTCTGATTTTCAATGTTTGCTTAGATAAGTTAACTACATTCTTAGAATTACTTATAAATTGTTTTGACCTAATATTTTTAAGCATTTACAATGGTCAGACTCTGTGGTAGAGGCTAGTATTTCAAAGACCAATAATCGCTGCCTCTACCTTTCTTCAGTTCACATTCTAAATGTCTAAGAGACAAACAGTGAATAATTTCAGTGAAATGTGGTCAGTCCATAGCATGACCTGGGAACCAAAAAGGGAATATCAGCTCAACTTGTGGTCCTGAGAAAGTCCTCTATAGGCTATTGATGGCTATTTAGAGGTTAAGTTCTTCTTTAGATGAAAGCAGGATATTCCAAAGGAGTATAAATCATTCTATTATAAAGACACAGGCACATATATACTTATTGCGGTACTAGTCACAATAGCAAAGACTTGGACCAACCCAAATGCCCATCAATGATAGAATGGATAAAGAAAATGTGGCACAAATACACCATGGAATACTATGCAGCCATAAAAAGGATGAGCTCATGCCCTTTGAAGGGACATGGATGAAACTGGAAACCATTCTTAGCAAACTGACACAGGAACAGAAAACCAAACACCTCATGTTCTCACTCATAAGAGGGAGTTGAACAATGAGAACTAATGGATACAAGAAGGGGAACATCACATACCAGGGCCTATTGGGAGGTGGGGGGATAGGGGAGGGATAGCAGGGAGTTGGGGAGGAATAGCATTAGGAGAAATACCTAATATAGATGACAGGGTGATGGATGCAGCAAACCACCATGGCATTTGTATACCTATGTAACAAACCTGCACATTCTGTACATGTACCCGAGAACTTAAAGTATAATGATAAAAATAAAATAAAGTAGGGTATTTACTTGCAGTATTACTGTTGCTTCCACTTAATAGAGAAATGAAGATACCAGGTATTGCTTAGCAAATTAATGAGCTATTTGGGGAGGAGATCTTTTATTTTTGCATGTATTTTTGGGTATCCTTTTGGTCAGTATCCTATTATTTTTATATTTTTTTGAGACAAGGTCTCACCCTATTGCCCAGGATGTACTGCAGTGGTTTGATCACAGCTTATTTCAGTCTTAACTTCCTGGCCTCAAATGATCCTCCTGCTTCAGCCCCCTGAGTAGATGGGACAACAGGTGTGTGCCACTATGCATGGCTAATATTTTAAAATGGTATTTTTTTTTTTTGTAGAGATGGGGTCTCACTATGTTGCCTCAGCTGGTCTTGAACTCCTGGGATCAGGCGATGGTCCCACCTTAACCTCTCAAAGTGCTAGGACTACAGGCATGAGCCATGGTGCCAGGCAGGCCAGTATCTTATATTGAATAACTATTTGAATATGAAAATACAGAACTACTGTGCTAAGATTAGAACGATCAGATGTTCTGATCTAGGAGTTCAGCTGAACAATAAGGAATGGGAGCAGCTTGGTGGATAAAAATAAAAGAACACTCTGGAAGTGAAAGAAGACCCTGAGAAAGATATCAGGTAAGGCTGTAATACAGCTAGTGAGCTCATCACCCCTGAGTTAGGTCGGTTAGCGTTCAACATAAGGGGCCAAATGTTGCATCTTCAAAGACAACTAAGAGCACAAGACTTGAGGTTCCATTCTGCCTGAAAGGGAAATGGAGAAAGGATAAACTTCAACAAGAAATCAGACTTTTTTTTTTTTTTGAGACAGAGTTTCGCTCTTGTTACCCAGGCTGGAGTGCAATGGCGCGATCTCTGCGCACCACAACCTCCGCCTCCTGGGTTCAGGCAATTCTCCTGCCTCAGCCTCCTGAGTAGCTGGGATTACAGGCATACGCCAACATGCCCAGCTAATTTTTTGTATTTTTAGTAGAGACGGGGTTTCACCATGTTGACCGGGATGGTCTTGATCTCTTGACCTCGTGATCCACCCACCTCAGCCTCCCAAAGTGCTGGGATTACAGGCATGAGCCACCGTGCCCGGCCCAGACTTCTTAAATAATCAGGGAAAAGAACTTAGAGCTACACTCACGTGGCCTCTTTCTTTCATGAATATCTACCCATGAATCTAGCATGAGCTAGAAACCTAACTGAATAGAGAAATTAAAATGAAGAAATTCCTGATACTTTTAAAGATTATCCATTGTTTTAAAGTAGTTTATACTTTTCCAAGTATTCTTACATCTATTCACTAAGTTAGCCTTTAGAAAAACTCTGTAAAGAAGAGCATATTACCATTTTATAGTTTAGGGACACCGAGACTTGAAAATTAGGGTCCCTTAATTAGGCAGAACTTCACGTCTGTTTTATGTACATGAAATTTCTTCCTCATATAACTGAATGCTACAAAGTTTCAGACTCATCATACAGTAATTGTCAAATATCGGCCCAAAAGAATGTGTAGATGAAATACTTTTGCGAAAAGGTAAGAAAAATAAAGCTAGCCTCAGGCAGACTCCAAGCCACCAGGCCACTAGTAAATCAGTCCCTCTCATTTTGTTACAGATGCTTGTGCATCAAGGGCATTTATTTGACTTTCTCTTGTTTCATGAGACTTGATCCATTTCAAATAAAGGAACAGATGGAAAACTAATAGTGCCGTCACTGCAGATAACCAAGAGGCAAAGTATCTGGGGAGTCCTGTGGACTCTCCATGGAGAAGCCATGGGCCTCCTGTGGTGAGTCAGAGTTTCATGAGAGCCCTACTCAGACCCACTGAATTCAGAACTGGAGGAGGCTGTGCTGCCTGTATCAAGGACAGCTCTCACACCCTGTATTTGGCTTCCTCTATCCTAACAGGGAGGGTAGCATTCTCTCCTGGTCCCTTTCGTTTCTTCTGCTCCATATGGGAAACCACTTTCTTATCACAAAGAAATGTCCCCTATTGGAGTAAGCAGAAAGAGAATGAGAAGATAAAGCAGTCACTACTATTTCCTCTTTGGTGCCATCCATCCTTTGTATTAGTACCTCAGTCACCTTATGTAACACTATCTTACCCAAGTATAACTAACTTCTAGCCTCACTCTGAGTTTGAAATGCTTTAGCCCCTCTCTCCCTTTCTCCTTTCCTTCCTTGAACCTCTTCCTCCCTCCCTTCCTTCCTCCCATTGAAAATCTACTGAGAATTTCCTAAATTCTAGGGCAGCAAATGATGTAGACTTAGTCCCTGACCTCAAGGAATTTATATTCGATTAAAAAATATAGACCTTGGGAGTCAGAGCAAGAAGGCTGAATAGAAGCCTCCCTGATCACCCTCCCTGCAGGAACACCAAATTTAACAACTATCTACGCAGGAAAGCACCTTCATAGAAACAAAAGTCAGGTGAGTGATCACAGTACCTGTTCGTAACTTCATATCACTGAAAGAGGCACTGACAAGGGCAGGAAAAACAGTCTTGAATTGCCAGTACCACCCCTTCCCCATCCTGCAGCCTCACGGCATGAAGAATCTGTGAGCTTAGAGGAAGAAAAGTGCAGTGATTTGGGGGACTTTGCATTGGAATTTAGTGATGCCCTATCACAGTGGAAAGCAACACCAGGTAGAATTCAGCCCATGGAGGAAGCATTTTGACCAGCCCTAGCTAGAGGGGAATTATCCATCCCAGCAGTTGGCATATGAGCTGTGACAAGCCCCACCATGGTGGAATAAAGTGCTTTTGGTCCCTAAATAAACTTGAAAGGCCATCTAAGCTACAAGAACTGCAACCCCCAGGCAAGTCCTAGTGCTGTGCTGGGCTAAGAGCCCACTGACTCGGTGGGCATGTGATCTAGTAAGATATCAGCTGGGGTGGCTAAAGGAGTGCTTGCACCACTCCTCTCTCAAGCCCAGGCAGCACAGCTTGCAGCTCCAAAAGAGACCCTTTCCATCTGCTTGAGAAGAGGAGAGGAAAGAGTAAAGAGGACTTTGCCTTGCAAGTTGGATACCAGCTCAGCTACAGTAGGATAGGAGACCACACAAAGTTGGGAGGACCTCATTACAGACTGCCGCTCTCTAACAAAATTTCTAGAGAAAACCTGGGTAAAAACACACTGCCTTGAAGGGAAGAACCCAATTCTGGCAGGATTTATCACCTGCTGACTAAAGAGCTCTTGGGCCCTGAATAATTGCAGTGGTAGCAAGGCAGTACACGCCATGGGCCTTGGGTGAAAATCTGAGGCATCCTGGTTTCAAGTGTGACCCAGCATATTCCCAACTGTGGTGGCCATGAAGAAAGACCCTTTCTGCTTGAGAAAAACAGAGGAAGAATAAAGAGGACTTTGTCTTATAACTTAGGTACCAGTTTGGCCATGGGGGTAGAGTACCAAGTGGGCCCTTGGGGTTCCCATTCCAGGCCTTGGCTCATGAATGGCATTTATGGATCTGCTCTGGGCTAGGGGGGCCCACTGCCCTGAAGTCCTGGAAACATTCATCACAAGCCAACTGAAGAGTCCATGGGCCTTAAGTGAACATCGGTGGTACTTTGGCATTATTCCCCATGGCCCCTTGGAGCCGGTGGCCACAGGGAGAGGCTACTCTGCCTGTAGAAAGCAGAGGGTAGAGTGAGAAGGACTTTTTATTGTGCTTTAGGTACCAGCCCAGCTGCAGTAGAATAGAGCACCAGGTAGATTTCAAAGGTTTCTGACTCCAGGACCTGGCTCCTGAATGGCTTCTCTGAACCCATCCAGGGCCTGGGGGAACTCTCCACCCTGAAGGGAATCTTCACCCTGAAGCGTGGCTGGTTCTGCCACTTGCCGATTATAGAGTTCTAGGGCCTTGAGCAAACATAGGCATTAGCCACGTAGTGGTTACAGCAGGCCTTGGATGAGACCTAGTGCTGTGTTAGCTTCAAGTCTGACCCAGTGCAGTCCCAGTGGTAGTGGCCACAGGGGTGCATGTGTTACTCCTTCCCCAGCTCCAAGCGGCTCAACAGAGAGAGAGAGAGAGAGAGACTGTCTATTTGGGAGAAAGTATGGTAAGAGAGCAAGAGTTTCTACCTGGTAATCCAGATAATTTTTCTGGATCTTATCCAAAACCACTAAGGTGGTACCTCTATGACTCTGTAAGAACCACAGCGTTACTGGGCTTGGGGTGCCCCTAATGCAGATATGGATGCAGTGACCAAAAAATTAGATCCCAACACCCAAGTCCCTTCAAATGCCTGGAGAGCCCTCCAAAGAAGGATGGATGCAAACAAGCCCAGACTGCAACAACTACAAAAAATATTTAACTCATAAATGCTCAGACACTGATGAACATCTAAAAACATCAAGATCATCTAAAAACATGACCGCATAAAATGAATAACATAAGGCACCAGGGACCAATCTGGAGAAATAGAGTTATACAAACTTTCAGAGAGACAATGCAAAATAGGTGATTGGAGCAAACTCAATGAAATTCAAAGTAATACAGTGAAGAAATTCAGAATCCTATTGGATAAACTTAACAAAGAAGTTAAAATAATTAAAAAGAATTGAGCAGAAATCTTGCAGTAGAAAACAGGCAACTGGCATACTAAAGAAATGCATCAGAGTCTCTTAATAGAAGTGATCGAGCAGAAGAAAGAATTAGTGAGCTTAAGACAGGCTATTTAAAAATAGACAGAAAAGACAAAAGAAAAAAGAATGAAAACGAATAAGGTATGCCTAAAAGATCCAGAAAATAGCCTCAAAAGGGCAAATCTAAGAGTTACTAGCCTTCATCAGGATGTAGAGATAGATAGGGGTAGGAAGTTTATTCAAAGTGATAATAGCAGAGAACTTCCCAAACCTAGAGAAATATATCCGTATTTAAGTACAAGAAGGTTATAGAACACCAAACAGAATGAACCAAAAGAAGACTGGCCTAAGCCATTTAATCAAACTCTCAAAGGTAAAGGAAAAGGAAAGAATCCTAAAGTCAGCAAAAGAAACAAGTAACATAGAATGGAGCTCCAATAAATTTATCAGCAGACTTTTCAATGGAAATCTTACAGGCCAGGAGAGAGTAGCATTACATATTTAAAGTACTGAAAGAAAAAAACTTTTATCCTTGAATAGTATATCTGGCAAAAATTGCTTTAAGCATGAAGGAGAAATAAAGACTTTCCCAGACAAATAAAAGCTGAGGGATTTAATCAACACCCAACCTGTCCTATAAGAAATGCTAAGGGGAATTTTTCAATCTGAAAGAAAATGATGTTAATGAGCAATAAGAAATCATCTGCAGTTGCACAATTCACCAGTAATAGTAAGCAGAGAGAAAAACACAGAATACGGTAACACTGTAATGGTGGCATGTAACTTTAAATAGAAAGACTAAGTGTTGAACCAATCAAAAATAATAACTATGACAACTTTTCAAGAAATAGCCAGTACAATAAAACATAAAGAAAAAAACAAAAAGTTAAAAAGCAGGATGACAAGGTTTAAGTGTAGGATTTTTGTTAGTTTTCTTTTTGCGTGTTTGTTTGTACACTGTTAAGTTGACATCAGTTTAAAATAATGGGTTATAAGACAGTATTTGCAAGCCTTATGGTAACCTCAAATTGAAAACATACATACAACAGATACATAAAGGATAAAAAGGAAGACATTAAAACTTATCACCAGGAAAAATCACCACTAAAAGGAAGACAGAAGGAAGAGAAGACCACAAAACAATCACAAAACTAATAAGAAAATGGCAGAAGTAAATCCTTACTTATCAATAATAACATTGAATGTAAATGGACTAAACTCTCCAATCAAGAGACAGAGTGGCCGAATGGATAAAAAATAAGACTCAACTATCTGTTGTCTATAAGAAACACACTTCACCTATGATGACTCATATAGACTGAAAACAAGGAATGGAATAAGACATTCTATGCCAATGGAAACCTAAAAAGGGCAGGAGTAGGTAAACTTTATCAGACAAAATAGATTTCAAGACAAAACCTGTAAGAAGAGACAGAGAGGGTTCATTAAATAATGACAAAAAGGTAAATTCAGCAAGAGGATATAACCACTGTAAATATATGTGCATCCAACACTGGAGCATGCAGATCGACAAAGCAAGTATTGTTAGAGCTTAAGATGGAGACAGAATTCAACACAACAATAGCTGGATATTCTACTTTCAGGATTGAATAAATCATTCAACAGAAAATCAACAAAGAAACAATGGACTTATCTGCACTACAGACCAAAAGGACCTAATTGATATCTACAGAACATTTTATTCAACAGTTGTGGCATACACATTCTCCTCAGCATGTGGATCAACCTTGAGGATAGATCATATGTTTGCACAAAACAAAAAATGGAAAGATACTCCATATTCATTGATTGGAAGAATCAATATTGTTAAAATGCCCATACTACCGAAAGCAATCTACCAATTCAATGCAATCCCTATTAAAATACCGATGACATTCTTCACAGAAATAGAAAAAACAATCCTAAAATTTATATGGACCCACAAAAGACCCAGAATAGTCAAAAGTATCCCAGGCAGAGGAGGGGGGAGAACTGAAAGAATCACATTACCTGACTTCAGAATACACTGTAGTGCTATAGCAGCCAAAACAGCATGATGCTGGCATAAAAACAGATACACAGAGCAATGGAACAGAATAGAGAACCTAGAAACAAATTCATATATCTACAGTGAACTCATTTCCAACAAAGGTGTCAAGAACATACTTTGGGGAAAAGATAGTTTCTTCAATAAATTATGCTGGGAAAACTAGATATCCCTATGCAGAAGAATGAAACTAGACCCCCATCTCTTGTTATATGCAAAAATCAAGTCAAAGTAGATTAAAGATTTTAATTCAATATCTCAAATTATGAAACTACTACAAGGAGATATCAAGGACACTTTCCAGGACATTGATTTGGACAAAAATTTCTTAATACCCCACAAGCACAGGCAACCAAAGTAAAAATGGACAAATGGGATCATATGAAGTTAAAAAGCTTCTGCACAGCAAAGGGAACGATCAACCAAGTGAAGAGACAACCCACAGAATGGGAGAAAATACTTGCAAACTATACATCTGACAAGGGATTAGTAACCAGAATATAAAAGGAGCTCAAACAACTCTACAGTAAAAATTTTAAAATAATAATCCAATTTAAAAATGGGCAAAATATTTGAATAGACATTTCTAAAGAAACCAGACAGACAAATGGCAAACAGTTATATGAAATGGTGTTCAAATCATTGATCAGCAGAGAAATCCAACTCAAAGCTACAATGAAATATGATAAGATCTCACCCCAGTTAAAAGTAAAGAAGTAACAAATGCTGGTGAGGACATGAAAAGGGAAGTCCTGTGCACCATTGGTGGGAATATAAATCAGTACAACCACAATGCAGAACAGTTTGGAAGTTCCTCACAAAACTAAAAATAGAGCTATCATACGATCCAGCAATCCCTAGCAGCATATACACATATACTGCTAGGTGTATGCCCTAATAAAGGAAATTGATATTTCAAAGAAATATCTGCACTCCCGTATTTATTGTAGCACTATGTACAACAACTAGGATTTGGAAGCAACCTGTGTTCATCAACGGATGAATGAATAAAGAAAATGTGGTACACATATTCAGCCATAAAAAGGAATGAGATCCTGTCATTTACAACAACATGGATGGAAATAAAGGTCATTAAGTGAAATAAGCCAGGCACAGAAAGACAAACATCACATATTGTCACTTATTTGTGGGAGCTAAAAATTAAAACAATTGAACTCATGGAACTAAGGAGTAGAATAATGGTTACCAGAGGCTGGGAAGGTAGTGGCGGGTGGAAGGGAAGTGGGGCTGGCTGATGAGTACAAAAACATTAGAAAGAACAAATAAGAAGCAGTATTTGATAACATAGCAGGTGACTATAGTCAATAATAATTTAATTGTACATCTTAAAATAACTAAAAGAGTGTAATTGGACTGTTTGTAGCACAAAGGATACATTCTTGAGTTGATGGATACCCTGTTTACCCTGATGTGATTATTATGAATTGCATGCCTGTATCAAAACATCTCAAGTACCTCATAAATAAATATACCTACTATATACCCACAAAAATTAAAAGCTAAAAGAAGAAATACTGACTTAAAGAAATAGAAAATTATAACGCTATAATTAGTTATGTTTAATTAGAAAACACAGGGTTAGTCTGGGGCTAAGTTGGGACAGTCACTTGAAAAATATTTGCGAATGGTTCATTATGCCCTAACAAACTGGCCCTATCGGGCAAGTCACCAAATCCTTCCTGTGCCTTAATCTCTGAACTGTAAAATGAGAGAACTGAAGTATATGGCTTAAAATTTACCATATTTTAGTGACTTTAAGGTGACAGTGATCACTGTTACTTTATTTGCTACTAAGAAATAATATGGCTGGGTCCAGTGACTCATGCCTGTAATCCCAGTACTTTGGGAGGCTGAGGTGGGAGAATTGCTTGAGCTGAAAAGTTTGAGACCACCCTGGGCAACATGGCAAAACACTATCTCTACAAAAAAAATTTAAAAATAAGCCAGGAATGGTGGTGTGCTCCTATAGTCCCAGCTACCTGGTGGGGGACAGGGGCGCTGAGGTGAGAGGATTACTTGAGCCCTGGAGGCTGAAGCTGCAGTGATGTACTGCACTACAGCACTCCAGCCTGGGTGATAGCAAGATCCTGTTTCAAACAAAACAAAACAAAACAAAAGAACATACTGTCAATTAAATTACAACATAGTTGTTTATCACTAAGATGAAGTATTATACTTATTAAATAACTCAAAGTATATGCATGAAAGGAAAATGTAAGTGAAATAAAGTATTCCTACAACTTTTCCACATTCACCCTCTGAACCAGTGACACTGATATCCATATTTTCAATATGATATTGTCCTTATCACCAGTCCTTTGGGCCATCAAAAGCACTGTAATGCTGTATTTTTTTACGATGCTCTGTTATTGTCTCTTGGATTTTCTTTCAAGCTGCTGAGGCTCATCTGGCAAGTTTCAATTTTTAAAAAAAATTACTTTATGAAGCCTGAAGAAATACTGAGTATAATTAAATTATAATCTAGGGTTAGATACAACTTAATAATAATTCAACTCCAAAAGGAAGGTTATTGCAGGTGAGACCCTAACATTTGCAAACACTTGATTTTAAGGCACTGTGCCGATTTCCCTAAACAACTCTGAGAACCCATATTTACATAAAGAGTTTTTGTGAACAATCTGGCATTAGGTATATTTGTTGTGTGACTATATATGTATATGTATATACATATAATACAACTTTAGCTGCACCAATTCCCCCTGCACAGTTGAAAATCCACATGTAACTTCTGACTACCCATAAACTTAACCATTAATAGCCTACTGTTGACTGGAAGCCTTACTGACAACATAAACACATAGTGTGTGTGTTATATATATGATATACTATATTCTTATAATTAAGAAAAGAGAATGTTCTTAGGAAGATCATAAGGAAGAAAATATTTACTATTTATTAAGTGGGAGAGGATAATCATAAAAATCTTCATCCTTGTCTTCTTTACGTTAAGTAGGCTGAGGAAGAGGAAGAAGAGGAGGGTTGGACTTGCTATCTCAGGGGTGGCAGAGGTGGTAGAAAATCTGTATTGTAGACCCGTGCAGTTCAAACCTGTGTTCTGCAAGGGTCAACTGCATATATGTATGTATGTGTGTGTGTGTGGGTATGAGTATACAGTTATACTATATATATATATATATATGCACTATATATTGTGCATATGCACTATATATTGTGTGTATGTATATATATATATATGCAGTGTGTGTACATATACATGTATAATCCAACATATGAAACACACACACTCCAACATCATATGATCTAGAAAACAGAAGCTGTGTTTCTTAACAGCAATATTAGAGTGTAGACTTTGAGGCTTGGATTTAGAAATGCTTTTCAGTATCTAGGGTTTGGAAAAGGAGCAAACATCTTGTTCTCAAAACCTAAAGTTTTTCTTAGGACTTATGACCATAACTGCCACAGAGGAAAAAAGAGAACCTTTCCTACTGTAATGTTTCATTTGTGTTAGAAAGTCCCATACCCCATGTAGATCTTGTAAATATTTTGCTAGATTTATATCTACTTATTTGAGTTTTTATGCTATTGCAAATGGTACTGTTTTTTTAAATTTCTAATTATTAATTGTATAGAATTAAATATAATTGATTTTTAATTGTGGAAAAAAAAGAAAGTCTCATATCCCTGAGATAGAAACCATTGCAGTAAGAAGGGAATGAACAGGTTGTCCCAAAAAGAGACTGTTTGTTGCTTAATCATGCTTACTGCCCTGGTCATCAGGTGCAAATTTTACATTTCCTAGCCTAACACTTGGCAGCACCAAGACAATTCAGAAATGGTTCATCATAAACCCAGCATCTTCCATCTTCATGAAATAAGTTTGTCTCCCATTTAATTTCCTTCTCCTTCCTTTCTTGGGCTTCTTCTGCCTTTTTCAAGTTTGTGTTTTGCTTCAGTTGCCATATCAATGTCTCTGATTTTTAAGATGAAAGTGACATCCTTCTAAAAGCAGTGGGATTTATATTATTTCTGATCTTTCAACTTCCTGATTATCTTCTTGATTATAGACATCTTCTTGGTATCTACAAAGACTGTATTTTCCACTGTTGCATGCTTTGCATACATTATACCGTTCCATTCCCCTTCAATTAAGAAAAGGCTTCTAATCCTTTGGAGAAAAAAATCACAGTGGTAATTCTGTGCTTCCTGTCCCCAGAGAAAGTTTAGTATGGAAGATGATATTTGTACTATCACCAGTTTTGGAATAATTAATATTGCATTATCCTCCTAGTTCCACTCAGAGCACTGCGAGGACAGACTATCTATCTATAAACACTGGGGAATGTGAGGATGTATTGTTTTCTCACAGTTTAAACACAAGGCATAGGGCCTGTGGCCCCACCCTATGTTGTGTATCCCAATTGACATCCTAAGAAATTTTGGTTAGGTCCAGGTATCAGCATTGAATTGAATTTTCTTGATAAAATACTCAGCATAAAAGACTGAAGCAGGTAGATGATGGGAAATCTGCTCTGCCTCAAATGTTACATTGCTTTTGGAAACCCAGGGAACTGGTCTCTCTAAAACTAGCTCTGTGTTCTCTTTGGAATCATTTGGTAATGTCCAGTGACACTGAAAGATCTTGCTTAAGTGGCTTTTTGGCAAGGAAAGCGTGACATCTGATCCCATACCCTGGCCCCAGGCAGGCACTAGAAACTCTGGGACTCAGGGAGGGAGGTTGGCCCTCTTCCAGATCCATAGAGTGTACTTACTCCACAAGTGTCCAGCAAGAAAGTCATTTGTAAGGCCCCCATACTCTGTGCCTCCAGGAGAGGGGTCTGAGGGTTGCTTCTGAGCACCCCTTTTCCTTCCCCACTTGATTGGCTCCTAAGTTGCCAAGTTTTGACACTTGTGCTTCTGGAACTCATGGGAAAGTGTCAACAGAACATTTTAGACGACAGTTCCTATTCCCTCCTCAGGTTTATTTCAGGTTTTATTCAGTTTCAGGTTTATTTCCTGAAACTTCAAGCAGTTACATTTATCCAATGATATCACCAGGAACTAAAACCAAGTAAGTGCATGCACAGGCAATAATAATATTATCATTCTTACATGTATAAGGACAACTGTAAGATGCATCCCAGTTTCACAGTTGTTAACATGTGTATGTTAGGGGGTAGTTTGTAGGTATTGTATGTATGTATGTATGTATTAATCAGAGACAGGGTTTTAGTCTGTCACCCAAGCTGGAGTGCAGTGGTACATAGCTCACTGTAACCTTGAATTCCAGGGCTCAAGTGATCATCCAGCCTCAGCATCCTGAGTAGCTTGGATTACAGCTGCATGCTTAAATTTTTTGTATAGATAGAGTCTTGTTATTTGTCCAGGCTGGTGTCAAACTCCTGGCCTCAAGTGATCCTTCTGCCTCAGCCTCTGAAAGTGCTAGGATTAGAGGCATGAGTCACCACACTGGGCCTCAACTGAAATTCTTCCAAGGACGATAGAGACCAAACGAGCATATCTCTAAGTCCTAGGTTCCACCTTCAGCTACGCTTGTCAGTTTTTTCCTCTTACTCCTCCACATAAGATTTTGAAGAGAGATTTCTTCTGCTAAAATAAGAACTGGGAACCCCTGTCAAGTGGAAGGTATGGCCATTTCCAGCTCTTGCATTCTGTAAGTCTGTAATAATGCTGCACAGTCTAAGTGACTGAGCCTTTAATTTCTGGGACCTTTACTGGCACAGGCTTCTTCCGAAGTCTTAGAAGACATCCTAGCAATGTATCACACCATCATATGGTTTTGTCAAATTTGAAAAAATATATTTTTGAATTTTCTTTTTCTTAGAGATCTCTCCCCCCTCAAATTGTATAAAATTGAGGTGGCACAAAACCTAGATCTTCCTTTGATCATAAAATTTTATATCTGGATAGCACTTAAGTTGGCCAGAAGAGTCACATACATTTGATTCCCACAGAAACCCAGGTTCCTATAGATGAAAAATCTGAAGGTTTTCAAGTTGAGATAACTTGCCTAAGGACAATATCAGGCAAATCCTTTCGCTAAGACTTAAAACTCTAAATTTGGTTCTCATGCTACATTCAGTCTTCTTTCTGCAAGATCACTTTAGTTAACATGGGTTGTATCGGCTTGACCGGGTTGTCTCAGCTTGACCAGGTTGCCAAAGTGACTCTTATCACAAAAGAGTTCTGAATTCTAGTTAAAAGTTCTAAGACTATTTTTATTTTATTGTTAATGTAAATGAAACAGTGAAACAAATTTTAGCTCAAGTAGCCTTGTGAAAGTCACTTTCACGCAGTGCGTACAAGAATATTTACTGATTTATATTGAGTAAGTGACCTGCCAAACCCTCATTTGGGAGGTCACACCAGGTCCAGAGAATAATAACTTCGCATTGAAATTCCAGGGAAATATGCCTGCTGAGGGTCTTGTTTTATCTTTCTTAAGTTCAGTGATATATGCTCATGTAAGAACACATTTTTCTCATATCTGAAATCTGGATACATATTTCCTAGAAATGTATTACTACTGCCTTTATTTTTTTCATTGCATATTTTCCTTTCACAGATTCATCATGTGGTCTGAATATAATACCCACTCTTGTTATCAAGCACAAACTGAAAAGAGGACAGTTTCCCTTTAAAAGCACAATGCCCTATTGATGCCTTTAAAAGTCATTAAAGAATATCTCACCAAGCCCATGAGAGCATTACAATAATTGCTTCCCTTACCTAGGTGAAAAAGGACATATCTGTCAAATGGAAAAGTGCAGAAGCAATTAACACCTCAATATTCTACTGGGAAATTGCCTGAATTAAAGAAATAACAGAGCTCTTCATGGTTATTGTATTTCTAATGTTTAGTTACTAGCATGACTGTCCTCAGTCACTTCCATTTACTTTCTCCAGCACAACAGGGCTAGGAGTAAGGTATGGGCATGGCAGAGGGTGTATTTGAGTTTTTGCGTATGAGGCACATATGGTTCTTCAGTTGCATTTTTCAGAGGCTGAATGCAGAAGTAGGGCTGGCATATGTGCTTAAGAAATTAATATGCAAGGATACATATGTTTCAAATCAAATTCTCAGGCATAAAAAACCCACACTTCTGGATTCTGTGCTGCCATCCACGGAACTGCCTTATCAGTCCTCTTTCAGGGCTGGGCTACTCAACCAAAAGTTTATGTTTACAGGCCTTCTACAGAAACAGCGGAGGCACATGAACAAACTGGGGAGTGCATCAAACAGGTAAAAACCCTTGTATGTCAGCAGCAAGATCTAGAAAGAGCCTAGCAGTCCAATTCATCATCTCTCCCTTTTCCAGATGTTGATGGTGTTTACTGAGTACAGTGTAGGCACACAAACCTGGTTAGAATTTTGAGAGACACTGAAAAACTAAACAGGGCCTGGGTCCCTTTTCCTTAGGAAGAAACAAACCTGTAGTAGAGGTCAAATGTGTTTCCTTCTTCCCACCCCAGCCCAAGCATGGCTACTCTATGAGGGACCAGGGCAACTCTCAGAATTCTCGGAGAAAATCATATGGGATGTTCTAGTTTCCATTTTTACACAGGTGAAATCACACAAAAGTGAAAAAAGATAGCATGCAAAAACAAAGTAGCAATGAACTCAGGGCCATGCTGAAGGAGGAGGGGGCAGCTGGTTCACCTTGTCTAGTGACTGGATAATCTCAGGTGACCTTTAGGAGCTACCTGGCTCAACATCTATTTCCATTTGGTTTTCTTTGCTATGTGTTGGATGGAGACTGTAGAGTCTCCATCCCGTAACGATCTGAATACCCTCAGTCTGAGAAACTAATCCTCTCAGAAAGCCGCCTATGCCTTCTTAGACAGCTTCCATGGATAATAACTCATGTGTATTAAGAGCTTTATATGCAGTAGGCCTGACTTGGTATGCCATGGAAGACAGTGTCTGTGGCAATTCTCTATGATCCCTAATCCCTGTGGTTCACTGCTTTTAGATGTCTGCTTCTCTTGAGTGTGGGCATGACCTGTGGCTTGTCTTTAACCAGCAGATATGGCAAAGCCTCCAGATGCATGTTGTTATATATATGCTGACTATGCACATAAGCCTGTAGCACCCATCATGCTCACAGCCTTGTCTCTCTTGTAGGCTTTGAGGCTGAAGCTGACAGCCAGCAAGAAACCAAAGCCCTGAACGGAATTCTGCCAACAACCAGGATGAGGCTGGGAGTAGATCCTCCCCAAGTCAAGACTCAGCTGAGACTGCAGTCCTATTCGACACCTAGATTCTAGCTTTATGAGACCCTAAAAAGGATCAGATAAGTTGTGCCTAGAATTTTGACCCACAGAAACTGTGGGATAATAAACGTGCATTGTTTTAAGCTGCTAAATTTGTGGTAATATTGTTACACGGTGATAGATAACTAATTTAGATGCTTTATGTGTATTAACTCGTATAATCCTCATTACACTCTCATTTCACACAATAGAAAAACTGAAGCATGAAACTGAAGCAAACAGCTTAATTCCACACAGTAGTAGGTGGCAGGGCCAGCATTCAAATAAGGCAGGCTAGCTCCTAACCAGGCAGGTGTGCTGCCTTCCTGCACTACTTAGAAAGTTCTACCTTAAGCTGCTTCCAAATATGATTCCCTATAAGCTCACCCTCCCAGCACGAGTCAAACATCCAAACACAGGTGCTAGTCTGAGATACTGAAAGAAGCAAGCTGTGCAGAATACACTAGTGCGGAGTACGGAGGTGAAATAGGGTGAAGAGCAACAGGTGCTGCCTCCTAGCATTCACCAGACAAGTGAGATGCATCTGTGTTTAGGTGGTCCCTACTGAGAGGGGGTATGCTGGTTGGTGCCCTCTGGCCTGACAGCTCTAGTTCTTCATCCATGATCATGGAGATCATGATAATCCCTTTATCATATGAGCTGAAATATTTGAAACTATTGATCTTTTTTTTTCCCCCAAATCTTCTATTTTCTCCTACTGACAAACTGGTGAGTTACTTTTGCTGTTCTCTGTTGCAACTGGTCTTCTTGACACATGCAGAAATATTTATATGGTTGTTGGCTCTGTGTGGTATCAGCTGGCAGAGATGCCTTGTCTTCATCCTCATCTGCAGGACTGAGTCATTCACTGATATTCTTTCTTTTCATTATAGTAGCTTTTAAAAAATTACCCAGGTAATAAACAAATGCGTTTTAGTAGAAGATTCCAATGAGGCATAAAGATTTGAGGTAAAGCCTGAGGGCACTCCTCTGCATTCTCCTTCTACTCCTCCCATTTCAGAGGAAAAACCACTGTCAAAATTTATGCCAACCTTTCACTCTCTCTTAAGACACGAACATTTTGCCTAAATTGGACTGATCAGCATGAGATGACTTACTGTTTTCCAGCACACCAATATGTCTTGGAGATCTTTTCATGGCATGGCCTATAGGTCTACCTCATACTTTTAACAGTTTTGTAAGCCTTCTTAGAAAAATGACATCCTAACTTCTTTGACCATTCCTCTGTTGATAGGTATTTTAGGTTGTTCACAACATCTCATTAACACGCTTCAATTTACATCTCTGTACAGATACATAGTTATATTTTATACCCAGTCCTGCCCACTTTCATGGTCAACTCCACTCTACTTGTCCACTTACAGCTGACTGAAGCAACACTCCATTCCCACTTTCTTTCTTTCTTTTTTTTGTTTTTTGAGACAGAGGCTCTCTCTGTCACCCAGGCTGGAGTACAGTGGCACAATCTTGGCTCACAGCAACTACACTTCCTGGGTTCAAGTGATTCTTGTGCCTTATCTCATGAGTAGATGGGATTACAGGCACCCACCACCATGCTAATTTTTTTTTTTTGTTTGTATTTTTAATAGAAACGGGGTTTCACCATGTTGACCAGGCACATCCTGAACTTCTGACTTCAGGTGATGTGCGTGCTTCAGCTTCCCAAAGTTTTAGGATTACAGGTGTGAGCCACCATGCCTGGCCTCCATTCCCACTTTTCAACAGAAAATCAAAGTTGGGAAATATCTCTTCCTATTACCAGTGCCACAGTCTTCCAAACCAACTGACATTCTCCTCAGAGGCAGTGACTCATAGCAGTGGTTGTCAAGTCTATTTATGTATTTTTTCAAAGCATTCCTTTATCAGATTGGTATGATTCTAAAATATCACCACATTTTATAAGTAGCAAGTACAGTTACATCTTTGTGCATAAGTGTGTTATTATAGGATATATTACCAGAGATGTTGGAAAAACATACTTTTTAAACATTTTTATTGACGATATCCATGTTTCTTCCAAAAAGTTTACATTCCTATGAACAATTAGAAGTCTTTCTATTTTTTGGTGTCCTAGATAACACTTTATATAATCAGCATTTTAAATATTTGCCACTTCATTTTTTATAAACTCCAAATACTTCATTTCTTTCATTCCTGTGTCTGAAGAGCAGAAGAAGAGTTCTTGTCATCATAATGACAACCACCTTCATCTGTCCTCCTAGAAATAATAGATCCTGGATAGGCTTTATGAGCTTATAGGTAATGTTATCTTGCAGGAATGGTAGCTAAAAGTGTGGAGGACAACTAAAGCATTTTTCCAAGTTCTCTAGTCCCAAACAAGAGAACATAGGCAAGAAGTCTCTGCTTGTAGAAGCTGATATAAAGTTACTTTTAGCATTTAGGTGAAATGCTGAGCTACTCAATTACAACACAATATCTCCAGTGGCTTCAATGGAGAAAAATCTAAAAGTAGAAAGGATAAACTTAAAGGTTAAAAGAAAATGTATGCCAAAGGTAGGCAAAATGATATTAAAAAGAATGCACTGTGTAATCCCAGCAATTTGGGAGGCTGAGGTGGGCGGATCACAAGGTCAAGAGATGGAGACCATCATGGCCAACATGGTGAAACTCCGTCTCTACTAAAAATACAAAAATTAGCTGGGCGTGGTGACGTGAACCTGTAGTCCCAGCTACTCAGGAGGCTGAGGCAGGAGAATTGCTTGAACCCGGGAGGCGGAGGTTGCAGTGAGCTGAGATTGTGCCACTGCACTCCAGCCTGGTGAGAGAGTAAGACTCTGTCTCAAAATATGTATATATATATATGCACTGGCTGGGTGTGGTGGCTCATGCCTGTAATCCCAGCAATTTGGCAGGCCAAGGTGGGTAGATCACGAGGTCAGAAGTTCAAGACAAGCCTGACCAACATGGTGAAACCCTGTCTCTACTAAAAATACAAAAACTAGCTGGGCTTGGTGGTGCATGCCTGTAATCCAAGCTACACAAGAGGCTGAGGCAGGAGAATTGCTTGAACCCCGGAGGTGGATGTTGCAGTGAGCTGAGATTGTGCCACTGCACTCTAGCCTGGGCAACAGAGCAAGCAAGACTCAGTCCCAAAAAAAGAAAGAAAGAAAGAAAAGAAAGCCCTAGCTGTTTAGAATATATTAAAGTTTCTAGAGTCAGATAAATGAGTCAGACAAAGTTAAGCCAGAGAAAAGAATGTATAAAAATCACCGTGAAATGAAGAGAAAAATCAAAGATATGCTGAAAGGCTGGAATAAGCAAGCATCTTATTTTCTATGTTGAAGGATGCTGGAAATCTTAGACCTCTGGGATATGTCCTGGAAAATTTTAGAAAGGATTGTTATAGCACTAAAGAATAAGGCAGGTAAACCACCACCATATTGAAAGAAAATATATAGTAGGTATGACATTTTAGTATTTCAGTGGCACTTTTAGAAAAAATCTCTCATAATAACCTGTAGACAGGATGGACTACTGTGAACTGACTGAAAATGATACCCAAATTCTGAAAATCAGCATGTATGGGTGAAAGGCAAGATCTGTGGCAGGGATGCTGCAGGGCTCTGTCCTTGGTACTGCTATGCTCAAAATTCTTAACACTATTTGATGCTTATCAAATTTGCAGCTAATTCATTGCTAAGAAGAGTAGTAAATACATGTGATGATCAGGAATAGAGACTTCACCATGTTGGAAAGACAGGCTGACTCACTCGAGAGCTGTGTACATAGCTGAAAGAAGACAGCCTTTGAATTAAGGTGATCCTAAACTCAAATATTAGCCCCGTTGTTGGGTAGACGTGGACAAGTTACCTAAGCCTCTGACAGCCTTAATTTCTTCCTCCACAAAAGAGGAATAACACCTCTCTTTTTTAAATAAATAAGACTGACATGATTTCTGGTCCTTAACAGATGGTCACTCTCCTCCTTTCTTCTTCTCAAATACTACTGGCTGAATATAATAGAAATATATGTGCAGAAAACAGAATGAAGAGTACAGAGTTGCCCAACATTACACAGAGTGCTGCTGCTCAAGGGAGAAAACATAGCTTTTAAGAGTAATTCATAAGAATAAGTTTATATCCTATATGTTTTACTTGATGGCAAGTTTAATATAAGCAAACATCATTACTTAATTTAAAGAAACAATCATAATCTGGGTTAATTGAGTACTACATCCAGATTAGGGGAGCTAATGATTTTCTTGAACTCTGTTTTTTTCAGACCAACAGCACAGCAAAGTGTCCAGTTTGGGCTGCTCCATGCTAAAGAACATTGACAAACTAAGAAAGACTAGCAGGATATGAAAATCATGTCACATAAGGCAGAACCAGAGGAAGGAACACATTTAAACAACAGCAGCAGCTCAAGGAAGAGATGGTAGGTATATTCGAGAACCTGAATGACTGACTTGGGGAAAGTTCAGAAAAATTAGAAGAGACAGTGGGTAGCGCAGTTCAAGAGAGGAGGCTCCTTCTATCAGCATAAGGAATGCTTAATAGAGATGTAAAAAAGCAGGGGCTACTTTGCAAGATGGTAAGTTTCCTATCTCAAAAAATATTGAAGCACAAGTAATTAGATATGGAGTTTCCAATAACGAAAGTAGAACACAAAGGGGAAAATATGTGTATGTGAGGCATGCATGTATGTGTAGTGGGTTGGATGTTTATTAGAGAAATATCAATAAGAGCACTGAGAGTTCCGTCCTATCATCATAGTTCATCATTGTGTAAGAGTTGATTTATAATATTTATGAGATCCTAAGGCAGGCGATGAAAGGAATCTCTTTAATTTGATAAACATGGGCTACATCCTGCTATGAACCCTACTGGACAAAACTTTGTGGGGGAATTTTTAATAAAGATACATTTTCAGCTGGGTGCAGTGGCTCATGTCTGTAATCCCAGTACTTTGGGAGGCTGAGGTGGGAGAACTGCTTGAGCCCAGGAGTTCAAGACCATCCTGGACAACACGGCAAGACCGTGTACCTACAAAAAATAAAAATAAATAAATAATTAGGTGGGCATAGTGGCATGTGCCTGTGGTCTCTGCTACTTGGAAGCTGAGGTGAGAAAATGACTTGAGCCCAGGAGGTCAAGACCGCAGTGAGCCATTGTTATGCCACTGCACTCCAGCCTGGCTAACAGAGCAAGATCCTGCTTCCAAACTAACCGACCAACAAAACAAACATTTTCTTCAACTGAAGGGACTATCACCTTAAATTAAAGTAAGTCTACAATTCCAGGAAAACAACTGCAGAGTAACTTGAAATGGGGTGTGTCAAACTGCTGAAAGCTTCAATAAAAACAAAATATTCTGGGCTGGGCGTGTTTGCTCATGCCTGTAATCCCAGCACTTTGGGAGGCCAAGGTGGGCACACCACTTGAGGTCAGGAGTTTGAGACCAGCCTGACCAACATGGCAAAACCCCTTCTCTACTAAAAATACAAAATTAGCCGGGTGTGGTGGTGCATGCCTGTATTCGCAGCTACTCGGGAGGCTGAGGCAGGACAATTGCTTGAACCCAGGAGGCAGAGGTTGCAATGAACTGAGGTTGCACCATTGCACTCCATCCAGAAAAACAAGAGTGAAACTCTGTCTAAAATAAAATAAAATAAAATATTCTGGGTGTTTATAAAAAGAAATGATTATGGAAGGGAGAAGTTAGAGGAGAGCACCCAGTGGAATGAAATACAGTACATGGGTATGTCATGGGCATCAGCATTAGAAGGGTAAGTTTAATTTGTCCCTTTTTGATTTGAGGAGGTACGGTTTGTAAGAGGGAAGAGGGGTATATTAATTAGGGCTATACTGCACTGAAGCGTAATCCTCTGATAGTATCCTAGGTAATCCACTTCAGTCATTGAAATGATACCTCCTCTCTCTCCAAGGCTTTCTCTCCATACTCTCTGTGGATGACCTCACCACTTACTTCACTAAGGGAATAGTGCAATCAGATGACTCACACATCTTCTCAGCAGGGACTGTAGCACCCTCCTCCCTCTGTGCCCTTGCATGCTACCTTCCCTCCCGCTGACCCCTTCCTACACACTGGAGGCACCCCCGTTTCTTCAAAGACTTCTTTTGCTTTTATTCACTCCCTCCTGCATGATTTTCTCTCATTCTACTAGATCAGCCACATCAGCACATGAACCTGCTGCATCCTCTCTTATGTATCTATTTTAAAGTCCGCCTTGACCACATGCTCACTCTGGTCGCTCTCCCATTTCTCTGCTCCCTTTGATAGAGAAACTCTCTTTAGAGTTGTCCACATTCTCTGCCTGTTACTCAAGTCCTATCCTCACCTCAACCCATTCAAATCAGGCTTTTACCTTTTCATTTAATCTATTTTTGTCAAGGTCACCAAACCTCCCTTCTTACAGAATCTTATGGCCAATTCTCATTCATCTTGCCATCAATATTTGACCTATTTTTCTCTCCCTCTTTAGTAACATGTGGTTCCTAACTTGGATTCCAGGGTACTACATTTTCCTGGTTCTAATCATCCCTGCCTTTGTTTCTTCATACCTTAGGCTAAATCTTCTATCACTTCCAACCCCTGAGGCTTGGTATGCCCCAGGCTCAAACCTTGGACCTCATCTCAATCTATCTGTACTACCTAGATGACCTGTCATCCACCCCCATGGGTGTAAATAGCATTTACAAACGTAGAACTTCAAAATTTCTATCTCCACCTAAGCTCTTTTCCGAGTGCCCCATTCCCCTGTTCCACTGATCCATTTCTTCCTGGCTTATTTTCTGTTTCAGTAAATGGCATCAGAATTTACCCAACTGTTAACAGCAAAAACCTTGGAATTTTCCCAGACTTCTCTTTTCCGCTCTCATCCCACATCCAATTTGTCAGTAGGTTCTTTGGGTTCTTTCTTCAAAATTTGACCATTTTTTACTACCTCCACCTCCACCTCCCAGTCCAAGCCACCATCGTTTCTTGCCCAAAATACTGGTAAAGGCTGCTAACTGGTCTTGTTTCCACTTTTGTCTCCTTAAAGCCTATTTTCCATATGGCAGCTAGAGAAATTAAAATAAACAAATAAAAAAGAAATTACAACAATATCTTAACCCCTGCAGTGGCTTCCTATCACTCTCAGAATAATATTCAAACTCTTGCCACAGCCTAAAAGCTCTGTAGGATGCAGCCTTGTCTCTTCTCCAGACTCATCCCTTACACCCTCAGCCTTGCTTCCCCCTTTCTGGCCATGCTTAGTCATTCAGTTTGGCATAATGTTGTTCAACCTCTTCTTTCTCTTTTCTTGTTTCTTTTCACTTGTTAGTAGAAGTGCCTTTCTCTTAGTCTTTAAAACCCAGGCTTGTTGTTCTGACCTCAGCGACTTTGCATTTGCTCTTCTTTCGGCTTAGAATCCTCTTCTTCAGACCATTATATGGTTCACAGCTCATTTCAGGCTTACTCCAAAGTCACCACCTTATGAGGGCCAACCTTGGTCTTTGGAGGCCATGGAGACCTCAGACTTTCTATCTGAGCATGGAGCTCAGAACTTTCTGCCCCCACCAGTCCCTACTCCTCACACTAGTTCATTTCCCTTTATTGTACTCAGAATAGCCTCACCTTAGGCCAGGCAGTCAATGTTTGCTGAGTGCCTGTTTCCCCTGCTAGTCTGCCAGCTCCAGGAGGACAGGGGCTAACAGGCTGGGTTCCCACCTATATTCCTAGCACCTGGAACAGTACCTGGCAAAAAGTGACTACTCAACGAGTAACTGTTGGATAATTACATGTTGAATAAATGTATGAGGTCAGTTTATAGGAACACAGAATCAAATAGTGAGAGATCATTTTAGTTATAATGAATGTAGCAAGCAAGTAAAGGATGGGCCAGAGAAAAAAGAAGAATGTAGAGAGTGTGCATGGGTGAAGGGCAAGGTGAATGTGTCAGTGGTTTATATTCTGTGCAGAAGGCAGGGGGGTTCCAGAGGTGCAATTAGACTCCTAAAGAGAGCAAAGAGCTTTGCCAGGTGCTGTAAAGTATTTCCATCCATATTTTGGAGAGGAAATCTATATAACATCTGTTTAATGTCTAGCTCAGTAATAGGTTTTAGAAATGTATAAGAATATTTGATTTTAAAATAATTTGTCATATGTATATTTTATATGTTTATATATAGATACTATCAGAGTCAGTGAGTAAACACTATGCCACAGAACACAGTGACTCCTTTCATTTTCTTGGGATCTTACAGCTTTGCATGATTCCGTGGTTTTAAAGGGGAAACATAAAGCATAGTGATGCTGTTACCAGTTTCAGAAGAAGCAGTTAAAAGCCTGCTTGGCCAATTTTAATTTTTTTCCTTGACTGGAAAGTTCTGAAAGCATAAGTGTATGGAAGAAACTGTAACACAACCTGAAGCCCTGGCAATTTGCCTCCTCAGTTCCTCCTAGTGCTCAGTTACTCAGAGAGGTAATGGCATCAGCCCTGTGACCCCAAGCCACTAATCATTTACCTCCTCTAATTTAGAACTCTAGTCAATGAGGATTGAGATGGAGTCTGCGACTTGGATGAACAGAGATCATCCACATCCAGAGGCTTCTGTTCACCTGACATTTTCTGGATACTTCTGAGCAGAGGCTCAATTGGGCTCAAGAAGTCAGTCTTCACATTTCATTCTAAGTAAGGATTCTCACTGTTTTCTAGCCCTGTGAATTTAGACAAGTTATTTTAGCTCTTAGAACTTCAGTTGGCTGGCCAGACATAATGGCTCATACCTATAATTCCAGCACTTTGGGAGGCTGAGGTGGGCAGATCACCAGGTCAGGAGTTCAAGACCAGCATGGTCAACATGGGGAAACCCCATCTCTACTAAAAATGCAAAAATTAGCTGAGCGTGGTGGTGCACATCTGTAATCCCAACTACTCAGGAGGCTGAGGCAGGAGAATTGTTTGAACTCGAGAGGCAGAGGTTGCAGTGAGCCAAGATTGCGCCACTGCACACTAGCCTGGCGACAGAACAAGACTCTGTCCACACCCCCCGCTCCCTACCCCAAAAATAAAAATAAACAACTTCAGTTTGCTCATGTGTAAGAGGGGAATTAGTAAAACTTATTTTCTCCCTGGTGGTATGTGTGAGGAAAAAATGAGATAATATTCATAAAAATATCTATTCCAATACTTGGAACTTAGCATGAAATAAATGGTAACTAGTACTTTCATAATTATTCCCCTTTCTTACCTTTTCTCTCTCTCTCACACAGACACATTCTTTCTGGGTTTGACTGCTCCTATGGTGATGTCATTCTTGTTATTCCCTAAGCTTTGGTGTAATAATATTGTTTAACCTCCTCTTTGTCTTTTCTTGTTTCTTTTCATTTGTTAACAGAAAGCCCCCAATGCCTTTCACTCTCATTCAAATGACATGTTTCTGCACTACATATCAACAACTACTTATTGACAAAGTGAAGTTTTGTGGTTGTCAAAGTCATTTCTTCAGAGAAGAATCTCGCCAAGTCAGTGTTTCCTAAAGTAGGTGTGTATAAACATTGATGGATGCAAGATTATTTGAGGAGACACAGAAACCTTTGTTTTTAATGTTTAGAGTTAGAAAAAAATTATTTTTATTAGAAAAATATGATTAGCATATAAAATCACAGATAGTAAAGCCTACAATAAACCTAAGTAAAAATGTATACCAATTTAAACTTACTAAAAATTGTATTAATTATACTATAGATGGAAAACAAATATATAACAAAAATCATGAAGAAAATATGTGAGTAACTGAAGTTTGGGAAGCTGTTCTGAGTCATATAAGGTCAATAGAAAAGAAATGAGTATTAATAGGCCCAAGTTCTCTATTCAACAGTAAACTATGTAAGATGCTTCTTCACATTCCTCAATGCCAATCAAGCCATAAAACTTTCACCCAGCCTAAAATTCTAAACTCACTTAAAACCCTAGGCTGAAGGTCTACCAAACCCAGGAGTGGGAGAAGTAACCTTTTTCAGTACAAAAGTAATAGAGGGAAAAGACTCTTTCCTTATAGCTCTTATGCACCTATCATCAGTTGATAAAATTTTTCTGAAACTGGAGGCTGTTGCTAGCTGTCATCAGAGTCACTCCAATACTACATGTACCCAGAGTACAACACTGACCAAGTGCCACCACTCCTATAACACAGGAGCTCTCAAACAGGGGGTTTGGGAAATATCAAAGCACAGTCACCACAAAAAAAAGTCCTCTAAATTACATGCTGGAAGAATTATTGTTTAAAAATCACTTGCTGCATATGCACCACTTTATTGTATTTCAGCCAATGTTTACTAAGGCATGAGAGATGTTCAAACATAATAGACCATTGTTTCTCTGAATCACTAATAAAAGCTGCAGCTCTGAACACACAACTCAAGCTGCTGGTTTTGCCTGGTGCTATCTGAGGAGCACTCAGTATGTACTCTCAGCCACAGAGCAAACTGGATCAGTTCTCTGGAGGTGATATTTAATGTGTACCTGCCATAATAAGCAATATGTTCTGCTCTGCATTGCTCTATTTATAGACCAGCTTTTTTCCTCATATGTTTTAGCCCTTTTCTACAAGCAGAACATGTGAATGAATCACTCTTACCTTGTCAATTTTACTATTAAACGGTGCTCTAACTTTTTCCTTGGGTGTTTTAGGACTGCATAGACATTTTCTGGTCAAACAGAAACAAATGAGGCTAGGGGGAACCTCTGGCCTTTCAAAGTCTCTAGCTTCTGGGTGACCTATATTCCATTCATTAGTCTTGGGAAGCAGACATTTTCCTTGGAAATGTCATGTTGAGTGCAGCTTTAAGACCAAATGAGAATATTTGCTGCAGCATTCAATAAGACAGAAAATATGTGGCCAACAGAGACTTTGTTTCACTTTTTTTTTAGGAAAGTATGCCAGTCTTAGGGTCACAGATTCCTCACAGAGAAAAATCCACCTTCTGACTTTTGCTTACTCATTCATTCCACAAGTATTAATCAAATACCTAATATTTGCTAAGCACTGTTCTATGCACTGGAGACTACAGGTTAATAAGACATATAGAATACCTGCCCTCCTATAGCTTACATTTTAGCTAGGAACTGAGAAATAAAAAAATAATAAATTTATCAGTTGATTTAAGATGGTGATAACTACTATGGAAAACAAAACAAGACACTGGAGAGGGGCAGAATCTCAGGTACATTTGCAACGCTATCAGTCTTGACTTTATAATGGTAGAAACTTATCTCTAAAGAAGCAAAGTAATTTACCTACTTTCTTATATATTCAGTAATTTTAACACTGGTAAACATAATTAATTTTAGGTTCTTTCTTCAGGCTGATACTGAGTGGCTTTGGCAGAATACACCTTGGCCCTTAGTTCACATTGTCATCACTTTGGTCCACTGGGACACTTTCTAGGATGCAGGGACAGCCTTACTGAGCACAAAGGTGTTTTTCCTTTGGTATTTTCCCCATGTTGGTCATGTCCTCATTAATAGCAGATTCTGCCTTAGTGTCTTTGGGCAGCAACTGCGTACTTTGTATGACATTTAATACTTGCTTGATTTAACTGACTTTGGTTTCTCATCGCTGAGATGAACTTATTTTTTTGTCTTCGTACTTTGTATGACATTTAATACTTGCTTGATTTAACTGACTTTGGTTTCTCATCGCTGAGATGAACTTATTTTTTTGTCTTATTTTATTTTTTACTTTTTGAGAGAGGGTCTTACTCTGTCAATGAGGCTGGAGAACAGTGGTGCAATCATGACTCACTGCAGCCTTGATTTCCTGGCTCAGGCTGTTCTCCCACCTGAATGTCCTTAGTAGCTGGGATCACAGGTGCATGCCACCATGCACAGCTGATTTTTGTAGAGACAGGGTTTCACCACAGTGCCCAGGTTGGAACTCCCAAGTTCAGGAAATCCACCCACCTCTATCTCCCAAAGTTCTGGGATTACAGGTGTGAGCCACTGCATCCAGCCTCACTCATTTTTTTTTTTTGGAGGCGCTCAATAGTAGAAATAACCAGATTAAGCAGAACCAGGCATTTACACACCTGAACAGTGGTATAACTGTAAAGTCCTAGTGTAAAAGTCACACTATATATCTTCTGTAATAATGAAAATTTACACAAATGAAGCATCCAATAATATGAGTAACAAATACAGGAAAAATATGGAACAGAGAGGGCAGAACCTAAAAATTCCTGTTGATGCCTCTTAAGGTTACCAGCTCCTCCCTGGTGTCAAGGATATGGTATTATGGGGATTATTTTCCAGACTTTGATTGTTCAATAGATGTTGACCTTTCCTGAATGTATTCTAACCAGCTTGACTGTATACATCTTAGACTACTGGACATTTCAAACTCTCAGCTTCATATTTTTACAGTTCGCTTCCAAATATGTAAATGTTAGCAGCAAGAAAGACTGATGTAAACTTTATTCCCTTATGACAAAATTGATGAGTTTTTTTTCTTACATTCTAGGAGAGGAAAAAAAAATCCCACACAAATGTTCATGGCATTATTCTGGATGCAGATTTAAGCAAATTTTCTCGTGTGCACTAAAGTTTAGAAATGTAACAGATATGAATATTTGACATTTTCCTGTATTTGTCAATTGTCCAGAATTCTTTGAGCAATTAGTCAAAACTGACCTAGCAAAGAAAGATGTCCTATACAGAAAGAGGAGTCAAGTCAAATAAGTAATAGGCTTTGAGGCCAAGTGTAGTATCCTGTCTTCCCCTCACAAATATGAGACAGACATGGTTAAATGCTTCATCTCTAAGCGGGCAGGCCACAAATTATTGCAAATTATGTCAAACTCAAAGTTTCTACAGATTTTCTCTAATTATTTGGATAAACCCTTCAAGTGGTCAAACTTCATTTCACCTGTGATCTGTCAAATAAAGGAGAATCAGATCAATAGATTCTTTTTAACAGACATTGATATATGGTAGAATCTGTTAGTTCTAAATACCTTTGTCCTTGGAATTTATTTTTGAAAACTAATGGGTAGGAATGAGATTCAAAACACAGCTCCCTAATGTTTTTAATTGAACATTAATTTTCTAACATAAACTTAAACTTTGGTGTTATAGGAACACTCATGTCATTTTTTACTATCATCATTATTAAAAATTTCATAAAACCATATAAACAACTAAAAAATCTTTTATTCTTACATTTTATTCCATATGAGACATGATTAAAATGACAAGTTCGTAAAAATAACATGAATAATGTATTTTGCTTTTATCCAAAGCAAATGCATTTTGCTCCTAAGAGTGTTTAATCAATTTCATTTTTCAGGAAGAGGAAAGGAGGGTGATAAAAGAATTTATGGTTAGAACTGGTATTTAATGAAAGACATGTATTTGGCTTGTGATTATAAAATAATTGCTGTAATTATTTTGAGTTTATTTAGGAGTTATGGATTTTGACATGAATAAAAGGAAATTATGATTCTATTAACATTCAAATTTCTCTGTTTCGGACAGAATTGTTAAAAGTTACTCTGTTTTAGTCATGGAATAGTAGAGTCCATGTTAAGAAATCTTATGTCTGTGTATGTATATAAATGTTCACTTCCAGAAGCACCTGATCTACATTTATAGAATAAGTTTCAAAGAACAGCTTAAAATATAAAACTTAGATAGAGAAGCTTAAGATACCTTCTGCTACTTTACACTCTTTTTCCACTACATTTCTCCCTATTCATCAGAGAAAGTGCTAATATGAATGGTCAAATCTAATCACCATCTTTGGACCACTGGAAGTAAAGCTTTAGGGAAGATGTGGGCAAAAGCCATAGCTCTGTTAACATTTCAGCCACCTTGTGTTTGCTTACTCCCCAGCAGCTGGCATAGGTCAATGATCCTGGAGTTGCATTTTACTTGGAAGGGGCCTCTGCATTCAGAAGGTTAGAAACTAGTACATTAGCCAAGCTCTCCTTTAAGTCTTCTTTTCATTGGTGCACATTTCTCTAGAGGCATCTTTCTGTGCTAACGGGATGTTAAACATTACCTTGAGAGATCTAGGATTTAAGAGTGAGCACAGGAGAAGGAGACTAAGGTGGTAAACTTCCATCTACCTCAAGTTTGTCCAAACCACAGTCCATAGGCTTGTAATACCACCCAGGATGGATTTGAATACAACCCAACACAAATTCGTAAATGTTTTTAAAACATTATGAGATTTTTGTGTGTGTCTTTTCTTTTTTCTTTTTTAGTTCATCAGCCATCATTAGTGTTAGTGTATTTTATGTGTGGCCCAAGACAATTCTTCTTCCAATATGGCCCAGGGAAGCCAAAAGATTGGACTATCCTGAATTCCAGCTCTTACAGTTTTATATGGTCCAACTTAGCCCATCAGGAGACCACATCAAGATTTTCCAGCTTAAGCTCTGGTGAATAATAAAGAGGATACATTTACTTGGCCTTTTCCTCTATGCATTTTTCTCCCTCTCATGGACTTAGTGGGGGCAAAAGTGGAGATGGTAGGTAATTGGTCAAGACTTCTGGATGTTGGGTTTTACCTCTCTTCAAGTTACTTCTTAGCCAAAGATATAAGGATACTCCCTTCTTTTTGTCAGAACAAGAGTTCATAGGTACTTTTAAGTAAGACAGTAAGGGATCAGAGAACTCCATGAGTCAGTCAGGAAGCAGTTTCCAAGAAGTTTGTTAATTCTCTCCTTAAGATCCTATTAAGTAATAAGCTGCTATTAACCATTTGGTTTCTTAGCCCTCTGGCTGGTGCAATCTTTTTCTTTAGCTGTTCTAAATGACTAAGAATATTCTGAACACTCTTAATACCTCCGGCCCCTACCTTAAGAGAGATTAACAAAAAGGGGTTTATCAATGGTCAAGCTCCAGGAAAACATCTTGTAAAGCTTACCAAAAGTTAATGATTCCAGTGACTTTTAAATCTAACATAAAGGGAAGGAAAAGGCAAAATTCATGATGAAGAATAATGTGTGCCACAAACTAAGGATTATGATGAACCAATTCTGTGTATTTATCATATAACTTAAAAAACTACATAATGACTTTAAGAAAAAGGAAGGCCTTCGAATGTATTGTCATTTAGAATGTGGCACTAGAGAACTCATGAAAAGAAAACACTGATATAATAGGATATTTGCTTAGTATTCCATAGAGTTGTAAGGACAATGGGAAGTCTCTTGCTTCTTCCCAACAGAGGAATACTGAGTACCAGTGAATGGAGAGCAGCCAAGAATGAATTGATGGGTAACTGATATTCCTGAACTTCAAACTTGGGATAGTTTTTAACACTGATAAGGAGATAACACAGACCAGAGCTGACTATAATAGTTTTTCTAAATGTGACCAGCATGAAAAATAATTTTTTATAGGATGAAATAGAAGAAATGTCAGCACTAGGTGATGCCATCCAATTGCAGAATTCAAATTGCTTCAAGGCACCAAAACAAGGATATGTAACATATTCATAATATGTGTCTTCATAAGTCCTGTACTTTCAAAATGAATCTAAGCCTTTGGAATAAGAGTGAAAATAACCACCTGAAATATTTATAAAAATAAAGAATAATCATGAAGAGGGTTACTCACAAATGGGATTCATCTTGCTATTTATTCAAATGGAAAATTCTTTCTTTCATTTTCATATTTGCCAAACCATTCCATTTAATGTAGGAAACACCACTTTGTTTCTCCTGAACTGCTACAACTGTTGTACTCTAAAATCCTGTAGCTAAGGTTTAGCTCTAGTCAGTTTGCTTGTATAAAATTTATTATACATCATTTTAAATAAATGCTTAGATGCACTAATGCTTTTAACCCTTCTGAGTACAATTGCTTCTACAAGGAATTTTTCCATGAATCACCTAGTTTAGATGGTTTGAATAACATTTTGAATTTCCTTTCCCCTTTAATTTCAGAACTTACATGTATTTGTGTCATTTGCAAATCAAAGCCTCAAAGTATTAAAGTTTTGGGGTAAAAATGTTTAAAGATATTTCTTCAAAATGTTTTGCTGAAGAAACAGAGATATCACTCATTGTACTACGAAAATATAAATCACACTTTCCTAAGGAAACAAAAATCACAAAATTTTACAAGAGTTATCCAATGGAAGCAAGTTTAGGTTCAAAGAGATGAGAAGAAAGGAGTAATTTTGTATTCAGCATACATGATCTGTTGCAGCAATTGTGAATCCCTTATTTCTGCCAACTATGGCTCAGTAAGGAAATGGATGCTATTGTGAAAGTCATCCCCTGAAAACAGAGATGAGAGTAAGTAAATGAGTGAGGTTGATACAAATTCAAGTCATTTTGCAAAGGATTTTTACAATGATGGATTACAAGACGAATTCTCACAAGTTGGCAAGGTTTTCCAAAGTCTAGTTTTATGAATATTTATACAGAATTTAGTATATACTCTGTGAAATAACATTATTTGTTTATTTATTTAGTTTACCAAGTTGGAATTATTTAGGATCACCAAATAATAGGATTCAAAAGTAAAACAGCTGAAAAATCCAACAGTCTGGTCTAACCTGGGATGCTCTGTCTCCTCACAGCCAATGCTCCATCAGGCGGCTTTGTCTGGCTGGCGGATTTAGTGTAGGGACTCTCATCTGCAAAGGTACAATGAAGCGTTTGGTTAATTTCCATCCAGTTTCTAATGCAGTGAAGATTTTTAATGGATTGCAATCCTTCTGCGAGAGAAAAGTGGTATAGTACAGTGGAAAGTGTTGGTAGGCCTGGGTCCTAAACTTGGCTAACAGCGGGATAAATCTTTGAAAATGTTGTGAATATGTTTCTTCCCTTATAAAAAAGGGATAAAATTCTCATCTACCTCTTAGGGTTGTCAGGATCAAAAGCTCTAGTGCTCTTGAAGATGTTTATAAAATGGTAAGAAGTAGGTAAATACAGGATACCAATTGTCACCTACATTCATGGATAAATAAGTACCAGTGAATAGGTGTAACAAAGACAAAGAAGAAATAAAATGGCTCAGTGGGCACTAAGAATAATCAGGTAGAAGAATAAAGAAAATAAAAAGAAAGGTAATATTTCAGATAAGCAGATGACAGAGTGTTAGTATTGCAAGGGAAATAAAGACACTCAGAGTTAGTAGGTTCCTCCTGGGAGTGTGAACTGGCAGCCAGTGCAAAGCAGAGGGACAGAGATGTTCAGAGGAAGGACCAGAGGAAGTTAGGTTGAGAATAGGGAAGGAACGATGGTTTGGCAAAAGAAGACACATATTGCAATGATCTGGTTTGTGCTCTTTTAGAAAGAGATGAAAATAACTTGCAGAATTATTAAAAGAGCAACTGTAAAGACAGAAGGTCTAAAGCTTAATGTAGCTGTGAGAGTTAGGCAAGAAGCTGAATGATTAAAACAAGAGGTGACAAGATCATGGAGACAATGGGTCCATTCAGTGCTAAGTAAGGTGATTTTTTTAACCTAGGAAATGATTTTATGTGGCTAGGAATAAAGGAGTAGTGATCTAGGATGGCAAATATTAAGGTTAAAATAGAAAGGAGCAGTTCTTCCTAATTGGAATGGGGCATTCATAAAAAGTAAAAGACATGTCTGAGTAACAACTTTAAAAATTTTAAGAATAAGATGTACATGGCTTGAGTAAATAGAATGTAAAATAATTATCTAGCATATTCAGTCAAGCTAGATAACCTAAATGACACTGCTGGCCACACTATAAGATGTATTATTGTTGTTAACATTTTATAATAGCAGGAAATTGTTAAAGAATTTAAAGGAATCATATTGTGTATGACCAACTATTAAATATAACAAGAATTTATTCAGAACAAGACTTTATCATCTGAGAACATTAATTCTCCCAACTAAATGCTTTGTGTTTCAAAATTGAGAAACTCATTTCCTCTCTAGGATGAACTTCTGGTTTGAAATGATTCATGATTTCTTCATAAAACTAACAAGGTCTTTATAAGCAATGACAAAAGGAAAAGATTAACACTGCTGTAAGTAGCAATTAACTTAAAAAATAGAAGTCATGCTGTTTCATGTTTATATTTAATTTGTCACACAATTCTTTATATTCTTCCAACCATAAACTACCAACTTTCAGACACCAAACCAATCAACATTATCATTTTTGCTTTAGAAGTGCTATCTTAGGTCTTCGACTCTTCTCTTTGCAAACACCATTTTGAGTATGATCAAAACCCACAAAACAAAATACAAAAATGCAAACATTACACTATAAATGTCTCCTTTGCCCCACCATTGTCACTTGAATATTCGAGTGCTTGTCACATAGTGTTAATTTAATAAACAGGCAATATGCTTTATTTAGCACCTTCTAAAACGTACTATGTATTAAAACCTGGGATTCTTATAACACTGCTTTAAAAATGTATTTCTTTTCATTGTCCGAAACTTTGAAACAGTATATTTACGAGCATAGAGCACTGAGGCAGGAAATAATCACAACCACCAGGCTTAGGTATGGCATCTTGGAAGCCTAAAAGCTTTCCTCAGTTTTAGATTTGTCAAGATTCCAGCCAATTAAAGTCTTGAGTTGAATCCAGTGTTGGATTTTTATAAAGGGCAGTAAGAGATTTCCCAGGAGACTCTGGGGTTATCTGCACTCCATGCTCTATTTTAAGGAATTATTTCTTTAGAATTTAAGTAGTCAACCCTGGTAAAATGGCTTTCTCATTTATATTTGAAAACAACTTCCTTGATTTAGAACTGAGATTGTCTAGTTGAGCACATCCTTAAAAGGTTGAAACTGAATTATAGATGACCACCTGGCCAGCCTCTTCATCACCACCCCCAACCTCCACTCCTGCTCCCAGTATCAAGAGTGACCTTACTGAGCACAGGCAAAAGTAAATAATTATCTAGAAGCCAAATCTTGTATCGGCTAAAGGACCAGAATGAAAAAGTTCCGTGTTATCTAATGTTGTTTAAGCAGTGTTATTGCTTTCACTCTGATTGCCAAAGCCAATCAGTGTGAAAGCAATAATTCCTAATGGAAGGGAGGCAGAGGCTTGGCAACATTGATCATGAGCATTAAGGAGAGCAGAGCAGCAGAGCAGCATGGCACAATAAAACACTTAGTTTTTAAGGAGACTTTCCTTAAGAATGTCTCTTCATTTTAAATACCTTAGAGGCACCATGGCCTTTTATAAAAAGCTACCCATCACAGAATGAACACCAGCTCTCTCGATGTGATTTACTGTAAGTCAGCTCTTGATTAAAACTTGTTTGAAAATAGAAATGGAGGAAAGACACTGAATGAATCTGTGGCTGATAGCTCCACAGTAGGATACTAAAGGACAAGAATGTCCAGGGTGTATTTCTCATCCCTGAGCATAAAGTCATGGAGAGCTATGGAGGCTTCTATCTTCTCTTGTATTCCTTAATGCAGCTTTAGAGATACATCCCTAGAATTTCATGCTTCTAAGGGATAATCTAGACCACTCTTTCATTATAAATGGAACTGAGGCCCAGAAAGATAAATTTATAGAAGGACACACATCTAAATTGAGTCTAGATGGAATTTTTTAAATTCTTAGTCCCAGGTTCTTTCTTCTTTATTTCCTTTTGGATAGACAATAAGATTTCATAGGTCATTGGGTCCACATGTTGCTGTGTCACGGAAGTGAGTGATTGGGCCCACTGTATCAGCAGAGACGTTGTATGGTGTAAGTTAATTGCTACAGTGAAGTCTTTGAAAATGAGCCTGAGCCACACAGTCAATCTTTTTTGTGTGTATATAAATTGCATTCTTCCTTCCTCCACATATTTGTTGCCTAAAGCAAACAACACTTAAAAATGGTACTACAGAATTAATTTATCCTTTAGTTCATTTCTTTGAAGATAACATTTAAAAGCAATGTCAATATAGCTCACTGTTCCTCAGGATGAGCCTTAAAAGACTCACTGAATTATAAAATCTATGTTAATACTTTTCCTTTGTTTCATTGGAGAGATACTAACAAGGTTTTCAAGTTCTATCTAAATATATACATGAATAAAAAATCAGGTCAGATGACAAGGAAAGAAATCAATCAGAACAGTACTTGGCACATCATAGGCATTCACTAAATGTTTGGTGATAGAATATGTGAATGAATTCTATTCACTTTTTCTAACTAGAGCATTTATTGTAAACAAAGAACCTGAAAAAAGTCTAACATTTGTTATAAGCTAGATTCCCTCCTGCCTCTGCTCTTCTTTCTCTAGGTTGATAGCCTATTCCTTTTAAAGTCACGTCATCGCCCAATAGCTATTAAGTATTGACTTAATGCGAAAAATCTGACTCTTTATAAAACTGGTATTAAAATATATTTCCTTTCATTTTTCATTCAGGCTATAGAAGGATTTATTGATCAACCTTTAAAATTATATCTTTAAACGAAAGAATTATGATTTTCATAGCAGACTCTCAGCCCAGATTTGGATGATCATATTAACATGGGATTCTCACTAAAAGTCACTACAGGGGCAAAGCAGACATTCAGCTAGTGAGCTACTGCTCACTTAAATGAATGTTTCAAGCAATCATTAAGAGCATCTCAGAGTATCAGCGTTGCCAGCCTTTTCTAATGACATCTTAGAAGCTAGGTAATCACTGTCACACATATGGCCCTCCGCAGGGTCTTCTTATGTGCTGGTCACAGTAAGGAAGAACAGAGGTCCCTTTAGAGTGACATCTCATGAGGCTAGGGAAAAATGCCCTCCATTAAGAGGGAGAATTGACATGGTGACAAAGGCACAGAAAGGGTTAGTCAAGCATACACTTAAAACAGAAGAACAATAGGGGGGACCATCTGTCCCTCTCATTCCCCCAAATTTGGTCAGTCTTCTCATAAGCCAAACACAGGAGGGGCAAACAAAGATAATTTGTTTTGATCACATATTCCAAAAGAAGCTGATGTTTATAAACTTGGAAAGCAACCAGCCGTCACCTAAGCCGCAATGCTTCACTCTGCATCACAAACCGCCTATGCTGGAGCTGGGAGAAACACATCATGAGGAAGGCACTCAGGTCCTCTCACGCTCTCAAATCCTCCAATGTTTGCCTGGCACCAAACAGCATCCTTGTGTCATCAGGCTGGTTCCTGCCTCACCATTTCCTGAGATTCTCATTTCTCACTCTGGGCTATGCAGAGGAACCTGATACGAATATGGTTTCAGGAATATGGTTTCAAGGCTGTGTTCAAAGCCTTGCTAAAGAAAGAAAATTTAATTTCTTTTGGCTGAGACTAATCAGCCTAGGCTAAACAATTCCTAGCAACTTATTATGCACAACTGAGGCACCTGCTAAGCCGGCAGACCCCTTAACATCTTGATTAGGAAAAAAAAGGCATTTGGTACAGTTAAACATTATGACCATTTCCTAGCAGTGAGGAGACAGGCATGCCATGCCACAGTGCTCGTGCATGTCCTTGTAAACTCAGAAGAAAAGTCTGGTTTTCATTCCACTGCAAACAAAACAATCTGTCCTTTGAATTCAATTAAATGCCACACAATTTACTGCCTACTATGTGCGAACTAAGACTCAAAGTAGATAAAAGATAATGAAACTTTCAATGGAGTGGTGATGGCGTAATCATTACTCCCTACATTTGAGACTAGAACACGGTACTGGATTACCCAATGGGGAGAATGAGCATGGGCTTAGGGTAGGTGGAAGTGAAGCACAGGGTGAGAAAGGGAGATTCACCACTAGGAATTTATCCAGAATTTTTCAATCAGAAAAACCAAGAAACGAGTCATTTTACACTTTCAGCTAACATGGTAGTTTTGTGTGCTGGGGAACCATAATCTTTTCAGTAATTGGGTCCTGTGAACATTTTATCCCAGTCAGCATGAACATATCACGGCTGCTTCTCTCCCTCAGACACTAGCCTTCCAGGTCCATTTGCTTCCCTGGCAGTTTGATAGCACACTTCACAATTTAAGCAAGATTTCCTGAAGGGTGTTAAGGCTTTTGAGAACAGAACTTAAATATGTCTTTCTCTTCTTGTTAAAATGATGTATAACTACAATCACAGGGCTCCACATAATAAAGAAATTACATTGTTAATAATTCCTGATTCAAATAACCCTATTTTTCCAGGGCCAACCAAAAAGTGCACTCATGATCTCTCCCAGAGTCAGAAGGCTGCCAAGCCCTGCCCAGGCTTCGGCTCTACAGCTTTGGTACATGGAGGCTCTAACATGGAGAGCTGCTTACAACTCATTGAGAGTGAATTAATTTCACTTTCTTCCCTAATCTTATAGAGTGGTCCATTCAGCTAAGTTTACACCAGGAGGGGCGAATGATCTGAGCTTGATGGAAGAAGCAGAGGCAGTGTGCTGTTCTGTGATAGTCTCTTTCCTATGAAAAGATGATTTCCCCCATCTACTTTCCCTCCTCCTTTCTGTTATTTATTTTGCATCTGCATGGCACTAATGTCTATCCTTGACTC
Organism: Callithrix jacchus; assembly: GCF_049354715.1. NCBI lineage: Eukaryota > Metazoa > Chordata > Mammalia > Primates > Cebidae > Callithrix > Callithrix jacchus. The sequence continues at coordinate 52,621,778 of NC_133510.1, read as the reverse complement.
TGCAGGTTTCCTTATAGTTTTAAAATTCTGACACAGATATGCTTTATATGCCTAAAGGGACCAGATCTTTTGCTTTTTTTTTTTTTTTTTTTTGAGATAGGGTCTAGCTCTGTCGCTCTGCCTGGAGTGCAGTGGCATGATCATGGTTTACTGCAGCCTCAAACTCCTGAGCTCAAGTGATCCTCCCAGCTCAGTCTCCAAGTAGTTGGGACTGTAGGTGCATACCACCAAGCCTGACTAATTTTTTTTTCTTTATTTTTATAGAGGCTAGGTCTTGCTATGTTGCCCAGGCTGGTCTCAAACTCCTGGTCTCAAGTGATCCTCCCACTTCAGTCTTCCAAAATGCTGGATTACAGGAATGAACCACCACACCTGGCTGTCTTTTACTTTTGAACTTTGAAAAAAAAACCCAACCAAGCAGAGCACAATTTCATTTTAAGAACAAATATACAGTGGTTTCTTCACAATAATTAGAATGTCTTCTAATTAACTACAACCATTAGCCATTTCAGGGATTAAATATTACAGCTAAAATGAATGGTAACCATATAGCTCATGTTGTAGGCCTGTGCTGTAAGACCATTTCTCTCCCTTACTGCTCTATTATCTAACTCTTGCTTCTCAAAATGTGGACCCTAGATGAGCAGCAGGAGCATCACCAGGCAATTGTCAAAAAGGCAGAATCTCAGGCTCCACCTCAATCCATGGAATCAAAGTCTGCATTTAACACAATCTCCAGGTGATTTGTATGCACATTAATGTTTGGAAAGTCTTGTTTCAATTGATATGGACCAACAGCAACTGCACAGGTAGTGAGGATACACCTGTTCCAATGTCTTGCCTGGTTGCATCAGGGGCAGCCTACGAAGTAGCTGGCAGAATGCCAGTCACATCAGCAAACTCCAAGAGTATCCCCAGGCCTGCAATGATCAAATTGCTCATGGAATGGTTTCTTCAAATGGAAAGGAAACTGTTGTAATATTACAGTGTTGAGTGAAATCCATCTTCTCTTTATCCACTTTAAACCTCTCAACAATCCTGAAATGGCTGAATTATGCGAGTAACTAAATTTATCTAAGGTCAGATTCACTGGAGCAAGTGACTGACTGTAATAGTAATCTATTAGTCAATTCACAATTTAAGGTGGAGAGAAGAAATGGTATAAAATTACTACCCCCTAGCTAGTAAAGACAAATGAAAATGAAAAGGAAAATTATATCTGCCTCATGGCAGGGACATGGGGGAAGAATCTTCCATGGCACTGTCTCCTTAAATTCTTTCTCCTCAGATACAAATTTGCTTCCTTGCATCTGCATGGTTCTCCTGGAAGCATGAAGGTCTCAAGCACAGAACCTAGCCTCTGATCTGCACCCAGGGACAAACCGAACTGCAGTGGCCCTGGAGCATCTGGACAACCTTGTGGAAGTGGTCTGTGGTAGCTGGGCTGCTCAGTGATGCCTGAAGGCCTTTTGGGAAAGTAATATCTTTAGCCAGGTTAATTTGTAAATCCTCTCTGAAATTAATGAGCATGAAATTGCACATTTTCTGCCTCAGGCATTCCTATTGCTAATGTGTCTGAATCACAAATGATAACTCCTATGCTTCATCCTAATATTGTTTCCAACAAGGACAGCTGAACCAGTCTGTTAATGGCAGTCACAGACCTGCCTCATCACCGAAGAATCAAAATTTGTCAAGGGTTGGAATCTCTTCCATAAAGTTCATTTTCATTACCATATTAGATCCCAATTAAAAACATTAAAATTTTAAATTCAGTATATCTTTCACATTTTCTATTTGTAGAGAGGGCTGTATGCTTTAAAGCTTTGGTTTCACCATTAGATTAGTCAGCTGACGTTTTCAGTCTCTCATAGGGTCAATAAATTCTTAGAATGACAATTTGGTGCAAAATTTGGATTACTTCAGAGTAGTGAGTATTGCCTATTTAAAACCACATTTTAAATTATCGTTTAAAAAGCACACCATTTGTCAGGGAAAAAGTAGGCATTAACAGGTATAAACTAGCTAGACTATATCTGAATATTCCTGGAAGGCCAAAGAACCAGTGTTTGATTTCATGTAATGGCAACTAGAGCTGAGTGGCAGGACTAACAGCAATAAATAATACATTTGGAGTAAACAAGGTTTCTCCAATTTTTTTTTACTAATGAATATGAAATTTAGAAGTCACTTTCATATATATATATATCTTGATCACAATTTGGACCGGACTAAATTTAGGGAAAAAATTTAAAATAGTACATAGGTTTTCCTAAGATAACTCAAGAAATAAATGTTTAAAATGTCCTCATGGAAAAGACTGAAAGTGATTTTTAAATACTCAAATAACAATGATCAATGATCACAGTTTCAAAACTGAAGCATGTAAATGATTACATCTCTTGACTAAATTGCTTTTTTTCCCCCTTGTTTGGAATCTTTTTTGCATTTTTAATGTAAACTGTAGAGAAAAGAGGGAGTTTTCTGTTAGATCAGGGCTCTCCAAGAGTTCTTCTTTGACATGACACTACTGCAAAGGTTTCCATATTTAGAAATCGAGTATGATAGCTGCTAGAATGAAGTCAAGACTCATGGAAAAACAAGCAGCAGCAACATGCAATCAGGATGACTTCATCTGAAGAGGTCTAAATCTTGTGCCAGCGTGTGAATGAACACTGCTGTCTAGGAAAGTGATCCACATATATCTGTGGGGAGGAGCCATGTAGGATTGATTATTGAGAAGTTAGCCTTTAATGCTCTCACCTGTTGCTCTGACAATCAGTGATACAACAAAATTTCATAACTTTGGTAACTTTAAAACCTGGTTCAGGTATAGTAGCTCACTATGATCTTTCCTTCTTCTTTTCTGTTAATCAAGTGTAATATAAATTGAAACATGTCAACTGCAGGCAAATTATATAAATAAGTGATCAGATAGTCACCACTGCTGAGAAATTTCTAAATAAAATGTAAATAAAAGTATTATCACCATTGTTTAGACTCAGTTTCCAATATATGAAATAAAAATGTCTCTATATCTAGCATCCTGGAAAAATAAAAGGACAATGTATAGTATGTATTTATAACCTTGGGTAACATTTTGGAGCTAAGAGCACAGATGATTTTTCCTAGGGTCACTGGTCTGACTGAGGAACCAGGGCTATATGTGACTGCTTACAGATGTGAAAATCACTGCGTGACTCCCAACTCCCTCTCTCATGTCTTAAGTGTGTAGTGGCCTTAGAAATAATGCTCCAAAGGATGCTCCCAATAAGCCAAGGGAAACCAAGATTTTTCCAGGCATCGATCTTCATTAATTTTCAAAACACTGAAATAAGTGATGGGACTTTGTGGTAATGAAGCAAATGGATTAAGTCAGAAGTTATCAGAGTGCAAAGTAGATGGCAGGAAAAGTAAACCTCAGGTTGAAGTCCCTGATTGTATGTAAGTGATATGAGTTACATGAAGAAAAATGAGAGTTTAATTATAATCATATATTTTTAGATGGCTCTTTCATTATACAACAATGCCATTGGTTTCCTCCATAAGTAATCTAAATAATTTTGTAGAGATCTGTTATTTCCTTCTGAGTTCAGATTGAGTATACTTCAGTCAACCAGAAGCATTTTAAATGTCAATGATACTAATAGCAGTATAAATAATTAGAGCTAATACTTACAGAGCATTAATGAGATGCCAACGTGTCCTAAATCCTTTATATGTACAATCTTATATCTTCTCACAATAATTCAATAAAATGTAAAATAACAAAACAGATAATTTCATTTTACAAAAGGAGTACTGGTTTTAAGAAAGAATTTGTTTGCATCTAAATAGATTTCATGGCAAATCTGAACTGGAACTGCTATTATTATATTAAAGCCAGTCCAGGGTAGGCATATTACAGGCCCAGCACTCTGCTTGGTACCTCACATACATTATCAGTACTCACAACAATGTAATTGCACAGATACAATTACATGACCTGAAGTATGGGGATACAGAGGCTTATAGAGATGAAATTATGTGCCTAAATTTACCCTGAAAGCAAAGTACAAAAATGAGACTTTAACATACGTATCTTCAGAGAGTCTGCTCTTAGTCACCATGATGTACTGTTTACCAAATTGATTCACATCCTTACTTGGAGTGTGTGTGTGTGTGTGTGTGTGTGCAAGGAAAGGCACTTCTTCACATAGTAGCCACTACTGCGTATATTCTATATGACTAAATGTCACTGATATAGGGACTTAGGGCTGCATTTGAAGATCTGAAATTTTGGTTTAGAAAAAAATATATCACCTCAAACTATTTTTAGATATCACTTCTTCATCATGAATTCCTGGTTTAATTTATGATAGAAGATTCAAGATTCTTTCCAGCACGTAAACAAATCACTTGAATTAATGCATTTTAGCCAAGAAGCTCCAAGCATTTTAGACAATGAAATCTGGCTGAATTTATCTAACTCCCACTCTGAGCCAACCATTCTCTACAGAAAGAGCATTTATGAACTGGTTCCTATAAATGGGTTGTCATTTCAAAATGAATAAATACTGGGACACTCTCTTTTCTCCTTTTGTATTCTAGACAAGTTCGTGGCCTGCTGCTTACAGTATTTCAAACCTTTTATGAGTGCTCATGTTACCAGAGTAAGGAATAAATCTTGGACCGGCCACATCTAGCCACATAATGAAGAAAATGGTGGTATGACTTGTGTAGCTGGCAAGGAGATCACAGAGTCCATCTTTACTTTCCCTCTGACTCTCCAGGCTCAGCTCAACAAATAGCCAAGCTCCAGGGAAGAGGTGCTATCAACTCAGTTCTCAGACTCAGGAGTGGCTCATGCAGCAGAGTCACTGGGCAGACAGGCATGAGTTTTTGCTAGACTTAAGAATTTTCTGAGGAGCTTTACAAACCAAGGTAATTAATATCCACTAGCCATTCTTTCCAAGACTGTCATCTCTCCTGGCCTTGGATCATTTCAGGACCTATCTCAGAACTCACTTTTTTACAGACTTCAGTTTTAAAAATTCCCAAATTTAAGCTCAAGTCCTAAGAGTGGGCCAGTGTCATTATACATCACCTTAGAACCAACATCTTCTTGTCTAGTGTGGGCAGCAGGTGGGGACGGAGCAGGGGCAGAAATCACATTTGGATGCCTTGAGAATAACATATTTCATTCACATGCCCCGAATTGTCACATATTTTGCTTTATTAATTCATTGCTGGGTCAAGCAATTGCAGATGACTGCTTATCAAACAGATGACATGTGTTTTTAATACAAGATTTAAGTAGGATTCATAACAGCTGTTAGAATCCAGTGAGTCTGTGCTTTTTGTTATTTAAAGCTGTACTTTGGATACTCTCTGGTTTCATACTGAGGCAGTGATTATACACAAGAAACCTCACGAATGTGTTAGACTAGATTTTTTGTTTTTTTTTTTTTGACAGAGTCTTGTTCTGTTGCCCAGGCTGAAGGTGCAGTGATCTTGGCTCAATGCAACCTCCACCTCCCAGTGTCAAGAGATACTGCTGCCTCAGCCTCTCAATTAGCTGAAACTACTGGTCTGCACCACCATGCCTAGCTAATTTTTGTATTTTTATTAGAGATGGGATTTCACCATGTTGGCCAGGCTGGTCTCAAACTCCTGACCTCAGTGATCAGCCAACCTCAGCCTTCCAAAGTGCTGGGATTTCAGGCATGAGCCACCACACCCAGCCCAGACATAGTTTTTGTATGGCCAACACAATACCATTTTCACTTCACTAGAATTGCACTGTACTGCATAGCTCATACTGTCTGCCACTTACTAGCTTTGTGACCTTGGACAGGTTCAGTTTCATCACCTATAAAATGGAAATAGTAAAGACCACATAGGATTGCTGTGAGGATTGAACAAAACAGTGTAAATAAAGCACCCAGAGTGGTCTGAGTTCAAGAGGTGGTGGCTCTATTCCTTTATCTAGAACAGATGAAGAAGCTGAGTGATAGACAAGAGCCATTAGGAATACCAGAGTAACATGAAACAAATGTTTTTGTTTTTGTTTTTTTTCCCTTAACAGCACTTAGCACACTACCTTGAAATCATCAACCTGCTTATTACCATGCTGTGAACTCCTTTGAGTAGGGGATTTACTTTTACACTCATGGGTATTATTACCCCAATTTTTACAGATAGGAAAACTGAATCTCACAGAAGTTCAAGATCTGTCTAAGGCTAACAAAAGCTAATAAGAATCAGAGACAGGATTCTAACTCAGGTCTGCCTGACACAACAGACCATCTTTTCCACAGTGTTGCACACTGCTTCAGTCGAGAGGGTTTGCACAATCCAGAATCGTTAGTGGAAAGGAGAGAAAACTGGGACCTGATTGCTATAAACTAATCTTGGTGCAACCCAAGCCTATACCTAACTTTCTACCACAATAAGGATGCAGATGCTTGTCATATTTTTGTTATTTTATTTAAGCTAGGAGCTATCATACCTGAGTTTTTACGGAGAAATTCGTTGACATTAAATGGTCTATTATGACTCAATTCGTCAATGGTAAAATAAAAATTAAAACCCAAATGCTTAGATTTAATAATCCAAAGATGACCAAATTATCTTCATTTTCTTCTAAGACAAATTATTCAGACGTACAATTTCCCCACAAATTACTTGCTTGTCTAACTCTCCTTGGATTATGTCTACCCCATCAACTTCACTACTTTCTTCCATAAATCTTGCCTGAACAAAGATTCAGCTTTTACAGTTAATTTGGATAAACAAGGAAAATGCAATTCAATTCCACAAAATGTGAGTGTTTAATTTTGAACCGATTTTGTAGCATTATACTCAGTAGGACTCTTCCAATTTTTTAGTAAATGAGTTATTGACATTTACAAACATCTAGAATAAAAGAAACCATTCCTTCCATCATTGTTTGTCAATTTCATTATTGAATCTGCTTTGGGACATTTCAATCATGAAAGTAATCATGTAAAACTATATTGAATTCTATTAGCAATAATACCTTAGAGGAGGTTCATTTATGATAACTGAAATTTTCTCTGACTCAGTCTCATCAACCATGTATTTTGCCCTAAGGTATCTTAAAAATCACAAAGTCAAAGCTTTAGAAGTATACTCCTAAGGCCTTAACTGAACCCCAGTATATTTTGAAACAGAAAATTTTTATGAAATATAATATTTATAGGCAAGTCAGTCAGAATTTTTCCATGTAAACATTGTTTAAATTTCTAGATCAGTTGAACATCAATGCCTTACAAGAAAATCATAAAGGAATATATATACACACACACACACATATATATATATAAATACACATATATATACAGATACACATATACAAATACATACATACATTTATATATTTAACAGATGCAGACATCTGCATATGTATCTATTTATGAGCACTGCCAAGAAAAAGTATACATATAAACAGTAGATCCAAAAGGACCCCTCAATCCTAAGACATCCCTCCTCTCCTACCCTGCAGGGCAAAATACAATGAGCAAAAGTCAGAAACCACCATCTTTATCTCAGTGACCTCTTCTGGAGCCTTCTGGTAGAATAACTAGGAACTTATACCCAATGGCAAGAACCAAGATTATACAGAGCTTCCGTACTATTATATTTGAGATTGCCATATGACATCTAAAGATGCTTTCAGAGAAACTGTAATTTAGGTTAGAGACAGCCTACAAATATGAAATATATGCAATGCCAGGTTCACAGCTTGTAAAAGAACAGAAGGACAGCTATATGAAAAATTAGTTTATCTCAGTGGTCAAAAGTGATAACTCAACTCAGCCCAACAGATACTGCAGAGGTGGGAATGTGTACCATTTATATGTGTACTATTTATACATCTACTGCATAGAGATGTAGCTTAGAAAAGTTATGCATTTGTGTGCAGATTCACTGAACAATTTGGGTACTGATTTTCAGCACAGTCTACCTTCACATTTCTCCACTGTATAACTACAGCCTTTATTGGCTTCTCTTTTGCTTAAGACAAACTTAACAAAACATTTGACATTTATCGTGAAGGAAAGAGTAAATGACACATAATGGCTATTATGGATACAATAAGAGTAGGATATTTACGTCTTTAACAATTAGGAATGTGTTGCTCAAAATAAGTAAAAGCATTTGTGCATTACCTGAAAATCATCACATTGATATAAACAGAGGTCATACAACTGAAATATGTCAGCATCACTGATGTCACTCCTGTCAGCATCTTCCCTCTAGGAGGCGATTTCAAATGACATTTTTTTCATTCCAATTATGAGAACATTAGCTAAAAATCTACTAGGTCAAAAAATTCTTTTTGATAGATCAAGTAGAAAGCTTTGCTACCTCTGTTCAATATCTACGAACTTAATTGAGAAAAGATGTTAAATTTAGTGGAGAAAGACCAGAAAGCCTCAAGCAACTCGCATAATTAGACCATCTTTTCCCATTGCCTTTATCTTTTTTCTTTTGACCCTAGAACTTCCTTTTTTCATTTCATATTTGTGCATAATGAAGATTAAATATAGTGCAAAGGCTGAACTCTCATTCTGTAAGCCCTCAGAAACGTTTGAGGAATAGTTGTTCTATGACTAATGTCTATAAAAATTACAGATTGATATATAGCCATGAAATGATTTTCTTCTCATTTAGGCTCTGAATTATGTAAACCTATTATAAATTTTATAAATATAAAGAAGGCATACATTTACCACATTTATTTTTTCTGCCATCAGCCAAGATAAGCTGATTGAAAATGTGAGAGAAGGCAATTTTTAATTTTTCTTCCTAAGGTTTATAGCAACAGAGTGCATATATATATATATATTATACACACACAATGCCTAATGTTTCTGGGCTTATCTCAAGCTAGTCTTGCTGTGAACAGTTTGAACATAAGATTGGGAGTTCTTTTGTAGAGAGATAACATGGCAACTGGAAGCAGACAGGCTTTAGATCATAAAATACGTGAAATTGGTTCCTCCATTTATTTTTGGCAAGTTACATACATCTTCTAAGCTTCAATGTTTTATCTTTCAAATTGGAATACTAATATCTAGTTTTGAAACATGCAGAAATTAACTAATATAATGTACATAATGACCTTGGTCTATAGCACAGGCTGAATATATACAGTCATGTGTAGCTTAGTAATGAAGATACTTTCTGAGAAGTGTATCATTAGGTGATTTCTTCCTTTTGTAAACATCACAGAGTATACTTACACAATCCCAGATGGTATAGCCTACTACACACCTAGGCTATGTAGTATAGCCTATTGCTCCTAGGCTACAAATCTGTAGAGCATGTGACTGTACTGAATACTGTAGGCAACTGTAACACAATAGTATTTCTGTATCTCATATCTAGGCTGGGTTCAGTGGTTCCACCTGTAATCCCAACACTTTGGGAGGCCTAGGTGGGAGGAATGCTTGAACCCAGGAGTTCCAGACAAGGCTAAGTAACATAGGAGGACCCTGGGTTTATAAAGTTTTTAAAGTGTCTGTAGTCTCAGCTACTCGGAAAGCTGTGGTGGGAGGATCGCTTGAGCCTGGGAGGTTGAGGATGCACTGAGCTGTGACTGTCACTGAACTCCAGCATCAGTGATAGAGTGAGACCCTGTCTCAAAACAAACCACAAAACAAAAATAAAAAATTTTTAAATGTCTAAATATAGAAACAGTACAAATATAATATTATAATCTTATGGAGCCACTGTCATACATGTAATTTGTTGCTGACAGAAACCTTGTTATGCAGCATACGACTGTACGATCTTCTCTGTGCCGCTTTGGCCTGGTGTGATACCATGGACCCCTTGGGAATTTGATAAATGTTAGCTGATCAAATAAAATTTGGTAGACAAAACTCATGCAAGTTTTAAAAGAATTTTCTTCATATGTTTCTATTTTATTATCAGAGAAAGATAGAACCCAAACAATAGGGAATCAGAACACTGCTGTTCACATGTAATGATTTGAATTAATTAGAGCTGAGTTCTGCAGGGCTAAAAATGGCTCCTTAAAAGCATACTTAAATAATCCCCTAAATACATGAAAAACCCATTAAGTATAAAACTTATCTTTAAAATATAATACGGTAAATCCTCCCAGAAGCATAACTTAGTCCCCTAAACCAGAACATCAGGTGGGCAAATGCCAATTATTCCATGGCATGAGGATATCATTTATTATATTACCACTTTAACAGGGCCCTGGTGGCCCTAGAACTAATGCTCCTTGTAAAGTTTTAAGTTAGAATGAGGGGAAAGATTTGCTCACCTGATCCTTTATGCATAATTACCACTAATTGCACAAATCTGGCTTGTATTTATTCCATTAAGTACCTCCAGTGATGTCATTGTGTCTGTAGCCCAGCTCTGAGATGTACTTTCTGTCTAGGCATAGAAAGTTTCCTGTATGCTACAGTTCACCTCAGAATTTTAATTAAGTGGGAAACAACTGAAAAACAAGGCCTCTACAATCTTTACATAATGTGTATGCACTGGTCTCCTTGCTTTACATGATAAATGATGACAAAGGACAGGGTGGTATCATTATCCAGTTTGGCAACAACTATGAAAAAAAAACCTTTCCAATTTCTTTCTTTAAAATTTTATTTTAAAAAATGAAATATGGCAAAAGACGAGTACTCCTGAGGATTATAAATCATCTCCCAGCTAGGAAGAGAGTTCTTGGAGAGCTGCCGCGAGCACACTGATTTGTTCTCTTTCTCTGAATCACTATTAGGGTTCAGTCACTTTTTATTGGACTTAGGTTTCTTCGGTGCAAGGATGAAATAAAATGCTTTTGCATCCTAGAGTTTAAAACACTTAAAACACAGCATTAGGTATCATCCATTTCTGGCCATAAGGTCCTCTTAGAAATCATATTTGAAGACACATCAGCATTAACTGTATTTTATTTTTTACTTTTTTTATTTTTGAGGCAGAGTTTTGCTCGTTACCCAGGTTGGAGTGCAATGGCGCCATCTTGGCTCACCGCAAACTCCGCCTCCTGGGTTCAGGCAATTCTCCTGCCTCAGCCTCCTAAGTAGCTGGGATTACAGGCACGCACCACCATGCCCAGCTAATTTTTTGTATGTTTAGTAGAGACGAGGTTTCACCTTGTTGACCAGGATGGTCTCGATCTCTTGACCTCGTGATCCACCTGCCTCGGCCTCCCAAAGTGCTGGGATTACAGGCGTGAGCCACCGCGCCCGGTCCATTAACTGTATTTTAAAGTGTTCCCTGATCTTTTCATTCTTGACATTTCAGCAGCATTACAGGAATCTTCCACTTGGCTTTGGATACACCCTGTGGGTCTGGCTTCCCACCTACCTCACTGACCACACATTCTCAGCCTCTGTTGATTCTTCTTTCCCCTTCTCCTCTTCCTTTTTCAGACATATAAATAAGGATATACCCTAGGATTCAGCCCGCTTCTTTTATGTATGCCCCTTCTTTCCTTGCTCTCTCGTCTATTTCCATGCCTTTAAATGCTAAAAGTTCTCATGTTTATATCTGCAGCCATGACCTCCCCACTGAATACCAGATTCAGGACATACAACCATCTATCTGGCATCTGCTTGAACATCTAAGAAGCATTTTAATCTTAACATGCCCCAAACAACTACCGATTCCCCAACACCCTTCCCCACACCATGGCATCCTCATCTCATTGGATACACCAAAAACCTCCGCATCCTCTCTTGCCCTTACATTCTGCCCTGAGCACATATGCAAGTTCTGTAGGCTCTTCTTAGAACATACCTCAAATCCATTCCTTCTCACCACCTACACTGTTACCACCCTGGTCGATGCCACCATCACGTCTTGCCTGTACCATTCAAGACAACCCCTGAAACTTGCTGACCTACTATGTGTGCATGATTGCTGAAGTTATCTTTTAAAACTTAAAAAAAAAAAATCACAGTACTTCCCAGCTTAAAGTTCTTCAGAGGCTACCCATTACACTTAGAATAATATCCAGACACCTGACCATGGTCTGTCTACAAGGCCATCTGTAATCTGGTCCCAACCCATCATTTTCACCTCATCTTGCATCTTTCTCCTCTTTATTCACTGCATTCCAGCTACACTGGCCTTCCTCCTGCTCCTTCAATGTGTCAAGCTCATCCTCACCTTAGAATTTTGACTAAACCTTGCTACTCCTTTTCCCTGAAATATTATTTCCTTAGGCCTTGGCATGACCTGCCTCTTCTCAATTATTCCAATCTTACTTAAATGTGATCTCTTCACCCTTGATCATCCTTTTCCAAGCCACTTCTCTTTCCCCAAGTTCCTCTCTATCCATTAACTTATTTTCTTCTCAACTCTTAGAACTATTTGAAATGTCTATGTATTTACCTATTTAATGTCTGTCTCCCTTACTAGAGTATAAACTCCACAAGAGAAGGAGCCTTGTATATTGTCTACGTGTCTTGACACATAGTTGATATTCAGTAAGTGTTTGTTGGCTAAAATTTTGAATGCATTCCTAACCTGCATACACATATAATGATGTACAGAAATCCTATACAATAAGTCAAATATGACAAGTAAGATTCTTTATAGTAATATAAAATAATAAAATCATAGAGTTCAAGGACTGGGAATGGTGTTAGAAGTTATAATGCAACCCCCTTTTTTAAAATGTTCTGATGCTCAGAGAAGGGGAGCCACTAGCAGTTCACAAAACAAGAGAGAAGTGGAGTCAAGTCTGACCAGGTCTCTGTTGCAGCTCCAAGTAGAGTTGGCTGCTCCTTATTATATATTACACCTGGGTGACTGTTAGAACTTGTTGATTATACATTACAAAGTAACTCCATTTCAGCACCAAAGTGTATATCCACTCTGCATAGCAAGTAAAAATAGGACTTTGAATCATAAATTTCATCTATCTTAAATGAATATACTAGTGTTCCTAATAAATGGCAAACACCTTAATTTCTAATTTGTTATTTTTACTTTTTGAGATAGAGTTTTACTCTTATCACCCAGGCTGGAGTGCAATGAATGGTGCAATCTTGGCTCAATTCAACCGCTGCCTCCTAGGTTCAAGTGATTCTCTTGCTTCAGCCTCCTGAGTAGCTGGGATTATAAGCGTCTGCCATCATGCCCAGCTAACGTTTTTTTTTTAAAATAGAGACAGGATTTCACCATACTGGCCAGGCTGGTCTCGAACTCCTGATCACAGGTGATCCACCTGCCTCAGCCTCCCAAAGTGCTGGGATTACAGGCATGAGCCACCCATGTCTGGCCTTAAATGGCAAACTTTTAATTAACCAGTATGCCTGCATTCAAACATAGAAGGCCTTTTTGCGGACAACTAAATGCTACATATCTCTTAAAAATACAATCAGGAAAGTTTTAACTGATGCTTACAGTTTCTCTTCATAAACATCCCTAAATATCACTTCAAGAGAATCTGTATAGCTCTGTCTTATTATCTGGGTGGCTTTAAATAAGGGACATAATTATGTATATAATGCAGCCCCCTTGGGTACCTAGGACTTTCCTGAAAATCAACAGAGATCTGGGCCACAATACATTTTTGGAATTCTTGGTATTCTTTTTTTTAAATAAAGAAATATTGAAATAGTGTTACTAAAATCAAAATATCTAAAATATTTGTATTTAATAAATTAACATGTTAACCCCAAAAAGAGTATTTTATAATTATAGCCTGTTTTAAAAATGCTTATTCTTAGTGCACTAGAGCCTCTGTGATCTACTGCAGGAACAGATAGTGTACAATTGTAAGAGGAGCGCCTACTCCTCATACCTCTGTGAGTCTCTGTGACACGTGCATGCAAATAATTTTAATGGTCTCAGTTTGAGGCTCTTGAAGGGGAGACCTGGTCAAGGGGCCCTCGGTACTCATGACAGGCCTTATGTATCTGGGTTTGTTTTTGTTTTCTATCTCCATCCAGCTGCAAGACAGCAGTGTAGGGAGAGGATGGGGGGGATGGGGAGATCTTAGCCTCAAAAAGCCAGCAAAAACGAAGTATACAAAAGTGAGGGAGGGACAGAATCTTCTCATTCTCAGAACTTTAAAACCAATCTAAACAAAACCAACTGATAACTAATGGGACCTCCTTCATCTTCTCTGAACACTGCCTCAAGTGGCTGTTTGTGATTCACAGTGACTGTGGTCTAACCCAGAACAAGGATCACCTGCTGTGACCACAGCCAAATCCTGACATGCATCTTCCAGATGTGAATGAAAACCAAATCAAAATACCCATCTACTGAATAAATCACAAGGGCCTCAGGTGTGCAGGAGCATGTTCTGAAAGGTCTATCTGTTCCTGAGAGGGAAGGTACAGGAGAAAAAAAACAAAGGTTGTTTCCACAAGAGTTAGGGAGCAACCTGACAAGCAACATGTGCAGGTGTGTGTGTGTGAGTGTGTGTGCACATGTGTAGCTGGAGGAGGTGAAAAGAGGTAGAGCCTTAGGTCCCTTTCAATTTCAGAAAATAACCTCTGTATTGGGGCCAAGAAGCAAGTGTGCTTTAATTATCCAAAAAGACTACATGTCAGGTCTGTCTGTTTACTCCACACAGTGAACCAGAAAAAAAAGATACTTGTAAGTTACTAAGATGGTGGTCTTATTCATCTTCTTTAGTGACATTATCCATCTAATAAGCTTTAGTTCTTAATTGTTTTTACAAGAATGATGTTTAATCGAAGCTAATGATATCAGCGAACTTGAATCACCACATGAATTAATTTAGCAATATGAATGCTTCATCACATTCTCTCTTTATTTCTCTCAATATTAATTAGAGAATGTAATCATTTTCCAAAGAAAGTGGAAGTTCCAGGGACGATCTGAATATCCCACCTTACTACCCATAGTGGACAGATTCCAAGAGTCTGACAGGCCACAGAGGGACTGGCTTTGGTTAGAGGTCAGTTTTTAAGATATTCCAAATCTGGGTCATTTACTTAATTTTGATTTTTACCACATCATAGCCAAAAAATATTATAAAATAGGCTTGTGATTTTAATAGAAATTCACAGAAAAAGAAATACTAATGGCTTGTGAAAGAAAAGATGTTCATTCATAAAAAATGCAAATTAAAGCCACATGAAATATCATTTTTTTTCACTTCTCAGATTAGCAAAAACCTGCAAGTTGATTAACACACATGCTTTTGAGGCCATGGGGAAACTTATTCCATACAGGTGGCAATATGATCTGATATAACCTCTAAAGAGGGCAATCTGGCAGTATTTATCAACATTATATGCATATGCCATTTGACCCAGAATTCTACTCTTGTGATTTATCTTACAGATATGTCTTCCCATGTATATACTAATTATAAATGTAATATTCATTATAGCAATTTCATAACACAATATTTGAAATAGCTCAAAACTTCATAAAGACTGGAAACAACTCAAATGTTTCTAAATAACAGATTGGCTAAATCGGATATTATGACAAAAAAAAAATCAGTAGGTATAATGATGGGCTCCTGTTGTGCCAACATGCAATGATCTCCAAAATATATTTTCAGTGAAAGCAGCAAAGTGCAGAAAAGTGTGCATATAATGCTATATCTTGCTTTAAAACAGAAAATTATAAATTTATAGTTGCTTCTATTTGCATAAAGAACATCTGGGAAAATTCTAAGAAACTAATAAAAGTGTTTTTCATTTTGTATATGAAGTAGAAACTAGCTGGCTGGGGGATATGGAAGACAGTGAATCTTTTCACCATATATCTTCTTATATGTTTTGAGCTTTGACTCGTAAGACTGTACTAGAAATTTCCTGCTTTGAATCTACCTATTCAAAAAAGTAAGTAAAAATAAAGCATGATTGATTAGTATGTCATAATTTCTGAATTTCCCAAAAACATGTTGCATATATATTACTGAATACATTTAAAATATCTTTTGCAACTTTCTTTGCCAAGAAAGTCTAGTAAATATAAGATTAACATTGAAAGACATGTACTTACTACATGTGCGTAATGAAATATGCACTAATTCATGAAGTGAATAAACTTTCCTTCACTTCATACTTGTAAAACAATTAAGAATTAAAGCTTATTGGATAGAGACTGCTGAAGAAAGGCAAACACTACCATCATCTATAGTAAAAGACAAAAAATGAGATGTTTGGTAGTTATCACGTCATCTTGGTTGGATAAAGAATATGTTTATTTATTTATTTATTGCAGGTTTTGAATACTGAGAAATTCAAACTCCTATTACTCTGTTTCTGTGTCCAAGCAGATATGAACCAAAACATTGAAAATACTCAGATAAAAATATAAACATTTCCTTCAAGCTTTTTTATTGTTGATAGTTATTTGAGGCCTTCTTTGTGTAATAAAAATGAAAAAAAAGAACCCAAGGAATCAAGATCAAGATAAGACAAAGTAAGATAAACTAAAACATACACATTAAAGTCAAATTAAACCCTGTGAATAGAGAAATAGTTTAGGAGCCATAGGGCAAGCAGCACTAAATGTAAGAGTTCTATTTCTCTTTTAAAAAGGAATCCAAAACCTATAAAAGGTACTTTTGGATGGGCACATTATTTCATAATTCATAATTTTAAAATGACACATGAGAACTAGCTACTAGATCATAGGGCCTAATGAGTATTCTGGAGTAGAGAAAATTGGACATAGGAAAGACAGCCATTATGGTAGATTTCCTTGTCCTCCACAAATTAACCATACTTAGGGACTATTTTCTTTCTTCATAGTGGCATCTGTGACAAAAATAGCAGCCCACAAGATCTGCACTCAAGGTCTACTTCAAAACTTAGAGAGGAGTAAGCTTCCAGCATTGTCATGTATCAATGGTAAAAGAAAAAAGAGGTATACATGAACATGGAAATAAAATCAATGAAGGTTACATATAGCCAATTAATTAAACTTTTTAATTTTTATCTGCCTTGTGCAAGAAATCCAAAAGGAGAAAATAAAAGAACTTGAGGGCAATTATGAAGCAAAGACCTTCTAAAAGTGGATACAAAAAAACAGATGACTAGATATTGTCCATCTAATTTTATTCTCTAATGAAAGAGCAAAAACCAAAGGAAATTCTGCATGTGGTGAGATTTTAAAGTACTGTTTAGTATTATATTGTTTTTTAGTATCAAAGGGGAAGTAAAAGTAATCTACCATTTGGGGTTGAACTTACTGCCTCTTACAGACCTCTATAAGAACAACTCTTCTTCAGAAAAAACACTTTGTAGTTTCAGTGAGACTTTACATCCATTACTTCATTTGATGAGTTGCTATCATCTATGTAATACAGATAATATATAGAGACCAAAGCTCAGAGGCATGAGCTGCCTGCTCAAGTTTGCATAGGTAGAAAGTAGTGAGGCAGAGATTCAAACCCAGTTCATGACTTCATAAATTATGTGCTCTACACATCCTGAAGAATATGAATATGTGCAAGAAATGGTACCCAGGCGTTCTCAGATTAAAATGAGTAATTCAATTCCTCTCTAGAGTGAATAAGCCAGGGCCTAAATGTATTTTTTTTGGCCGGGCGCGGTGGCTCAAGCCTGTAATCCCAGCACTTTGGGAGGCCGAGGCGGGTGGATCACGAGGTCAAGAGAACGAGACCATCCTGGTCAACATGGTGAAACCCCGTCTCTACTAAAAATACAAAAAATTAGCTGGGCATGGTGGTGCGTGCCTGTAATCCCAGCTACTTGGGAGGCTGAGGCAGGAGAATTGCCTGAACCCAGGGGGCGGAGGTTGCAGTGAGCCGAGATCGCACCATTGCACTCCAGCCTGGGCGACAGAATGAGACTCCATCTCAAAAAAAAAAAAAAAAAATACATTTTTTTTTTTTTTGAGACGGAGTTTCACTCTTGTTATCCAGGCTGGAGTGCAATGGTGCGATCTCGGCTCACTGCAACCTCCGCCCCCTGGGTTCAGGCAATTCTCCTGCCTCAGCCTCCCAAGTAGCTGGGATTACAGGCACGCACCACCATGCCCAGCTAATTTTTTGTATTTTTAGTAGAGAGGATTTTCACCATATTGGTCAGTCTGGTCTCGAACTCCTGACCTCGTGATCCACCCGCCTCGGCCTCCCAAAGTGCTGGGATTACAGGGGTAAGCCACTGCACCTAGCCTTGGCCTAAATGTATTTTGATGATCTCTGCCAATGATCTGCTGAGGGAGCTCTCAAAATTAGGTTCAATGTTAGTTATGAAGACACATAGATGCACTGCTACCAACCAGGACCTTTGATTACCTGTACCCAAAAGGACAATATAATTTTGAGCCATGAGTGGAGCAATGAATTGATTTTCCTTTGATTCAAATTCCTGAGTAGGCTTCTTTAGAACCATGGGAAAGCTTTCACTTTCACCTTCTACTTCATTATCAGGCCAATGTTAACAATAAGAGATGTTCAAAGAACAATAAACAGGGCGAAGAAGCTGGTCGGATTGATTTTACACTCCCGGTAATAGCTCTCTGAGGATACTGTGCCTTCACAAAGCCGCCAATCAGTGCTTTTTTCTTTTTCTTTTCCTTTTTTTTGTCTCCTTATGACACTCTTCCTACACCCCCCAAAGCCTCTTAATGGCCAGGTGGCAACGTGGTGCACAAGCGGCTTGTTCCTCATGACAAATTAAGGGTTGGTTGTAGATGTTCTTTTGAAGTCTGGAGGCTGGAGCATGATTATTCATTTTTCCTTTCCAAACTCCTCTAATTCACTCAGGTTTAGACTCTCCTGAATGCCAGAGGCAAAGATAATGAATAAATTTTCAGAAATTGCTGTATTTAGAAAAGTTTTAACATATTTTTGGAAAAGCGTTTTACAAATTGCAGAGTGTTTTTGTTTAAACTTTTTTTATATGATGGTAAAATAGACATAACACAAATTGTTCATTTTAACAATTTTTAAGTATTCAGTTCGGCAACTAAGTACATTCACAGTGTTGTACACCCATCACCCCTATTATCTTCAGAACTTTATCATCCCAAACTGAAACTTTGTACCAATTAAACAATAACTTTTCATTGTCCCCTTCCCAGCTCCTGGTAACCAGTATTCTACTTTCTGTCTCTATGAATTTGCCTCTTTTAGGCATCTCACATAAGGGCAGTGACATAATGTATACCCTTTTGTGGTCTGGCTTTTTCACTTAACATAATGTCCTCCAAGTGTATCCACATTACAGGATGTATCAAATCGCATTACCTTTTACTGCTGAATAATATTCCCTTGTATGTATATACCACGTTTTGTTTATTCATTCAGTCTGTTGATGGGCATTTGGCTCGTGTCCACCTTTTGGCTATTGTGAATAATGCTGCTATGAACAGTGAGATACAAGCATCTGTTTGAGTTCCTGCTTTCAATTCTTTGGGGCATATATGTAGGTGCAGAATTGCGGATCATACAGTAATTCTATGTGTAAGTGTTTAAGGAACCTTCAAACTTTTCCACAGCAGCCACACTATTTTATATTCCCTCCAGTAATGCAGAGAGGTTACAATTTCTCCACATTCCTGCTAATACTTGCTATTTTCCATTTTTTAATAGCCATCCTAATGGTTATAAAGTGCTATCTTATTATGGTTTTGATTTGCATCTCCCTAATGTCTAATATTGCTGAGCATCTTTTCTTGTGCTTATGGCCCATTTGTGTATCTTCTTTTGAGAAAGGTCTTTTCCAGTCCTTTGCCCGTCTTTGAATTGGGTTGTTTCTGATGTTGAGTTGTAAAATTCTTCATATATTTTGGATATTCTTTGTCAGATACATGATCTGCAAATATTTTCTCCCATTCCATGTGTTGCCTGTTGATTCTGTCAATAATGTCCTTTGATTTACAAATGGTTTTAATTTGGAGAAGTCCCGTTTATCAATTTTTTTCCTTTTGGTGCCTGTGCTTTTGGTGTCATAACCAAGAAATCGCTGTACTGATTCCACTTTAACCTATAATACAATTAATTTCTAAGCAGGGCCCTTGAATTATGCTAGAAGTCACTTTTGCCTCAACTAAATTCCAAACAAATACAATGTGATGGGGAGGAAAAAGAAGTAGGGATGGGTAATGGGCACAAAAATATAGTTAGAATGAGGAAGCTCTAAGCAGACCTAGTATCTGATAACAGGGTGACTACAGTCAACAATAATTTATTGTGCATTTTAAAACCAAATATAATTGGTTTGCAACACAAAAAAGATAAATGATTGGGGCAATGAATACCCCATTTACCCTAATGTGATTATTACACTTTGCATACCTGTATCAAAATATCTCATATATCCCATGAATGCATACTATGTACCTATTAAAATAAAAAAATACAATATGAGAGGCTAGAGAACAAGCATGCTGGGCAACTGAACACTGCTTCCAATTGCTGTTAAGGTCCAGACAACATGGCACAGGGTTTTCTCTGTTACCTGGTCCCTGCCTACTTTTTTAGTTTCATTTCCCCCTTGCCATCTAACTTCAACGCTCTTGAAATCTCTGTGCTCTGAAATACTCTTCATTTTCCCTATACCTGCCTTACCCATACTCATCTTTCATGCCTCAACCCAGTCATCCCTTCTTTCGAGATGTTTCCCATCGTCTGCCCCCATTTCCACCCAGCATCCATGCAGTAAAAGAGTTGACGTGCTAGCTTGAGCTCCCGTGGCACCCCCATATGTGGTTTACTACAAGATTTACTACACAGAATTACTATTTAGCTGTCTCCCTTCTAGATTATGAATTCCATGAGAACAGTGAGCATGATTTTGTTTATTACTATATCCTCAGCATCTGGAATACTTCCTGACAAATATTAGATGCTCAATAGATAACTGCTGAAAGAATGAATGAACCAGACTAATAGCCTTGCCAAAACAGTTTTCTGTTTCTAGTAGAAATTGCAAGAAATATTTTCAGGGAGAGGAATACAATTTAGAGATATAGCCTAAACCTCTCTGCTTTTCTTAATAATTTCTCTTCTATGAATATATTTCACAAGCATTTACTCAAAGCAGTATCATAAGCACTTTATAAGTATTAATTCATTTAAACTTCACAATAGCTTGATGAGGTATTCTCATCTGTGGTATTCAGGCAATGAAACAGAAGCACAGAGATGTTAAGTAACTTGGCCACCATCACATAGCTGCTAACTGGGATTATGCCTATTGAAAGTTGGTCAGGCTGTACCATCTCTTGGTGTGATGAGTTCCAACTAAATGTAAAACAATATATACTTGAACATTTCAGTCTTACAAGGATGGTCAAGTTCAGGGAATTTATGAGTTTTCTAAACTTGGCTCATATCACATTTAGATTTATGGTCTAGTTTTCTTCCTGGGAGTCCCACATTTCCTAACTGGGGCTCACATACCAGTTCCTTCCCTCTTTCGGCTTCTTCTCAGAACCTGAGCCACTTCCTCATTTCTTCTGTAGGCTCAGTTGCTGGAAGCACTGTGTATTTCAAGTGCAAGTGGACCATATTTATTTTCAGGATTAAAAACATTTCCTATTTGCTTTTTGATGTCTCTTTGGTTTTGATTTGATCAATATACTCAAACAACTATTTTAAATGACCACAGGTCATTTTAGCTGGTAGTAGCTCAGCATATCATTTTATAGGAATATTTGACTTTTTCCTTTTAAATTTATTCTTTTGGTTTCTTTCAATAAAACCAATCTTCAGCTACGTTATTATTATTGCAGTGGAGCATTTTTTTAAATACAGCTCCTTTATAATTAATTCATTAATTTGTTCATATATTTATTCAGCAATTTCAGGGTGCAAGGCACTGTGCTAGATGATGGGAATACAATTTTACCCTCTAGGAGTCAGTGTCTTTGACACCTAAACAGATTTCTACAGTTACATGGAAGTTAAACATTCCTCTGATTTTGAATATTTAAAAAACCTTGTAAGAAAACACATTATTTCAATTGGTTCCTTTTTTTCCACATGCATGTTTGCCCTCTAAAACGTCTAGATTATGTTGCATAGAGATCAGCAGCATTATTTTGGTTTGAATAATTAAACAAAATGTCTTATTTTGGAAAGCACAAAAATATGTAACAAGATGATTTACAATTTCAAGTCAAAATATTTAATAGGTTGCTATGGTTGTGAGTTAATCCCTAAAGAGAGAAAAAAATTAGAAGTAAAGTAACATTTGGAAGTAAAATAGATATATTAGAAATTCACTACTGGATAGATTACAAAATGTCTCTTGCCTCTGAATAATAAATATAATTTATTGATTCTCTCTGAATGCATTAGAGAAATAAAGCATGTAACACAATCATTTATGCTAAGTACATACAGCAAGAATTGAAATTATTCTCTGCAGCAAGTATTAGGCTGAGGGTTAATAGCATATACATTCATTTTCATACCTCTTATTCTTTTAAATATATCTCTAAGGAAAGACAGTCGTTATTTGGCTTTCTCCATGTGAAACTTCCCATGTAGTATAGCACATCTGTAAAAGATGTGTGAAAAGTACATTTTTCTTCCAGGATTTTCATTCATCATAAATTATTTCATTTAGCATGAACAACATTTCCAATTTAACTTGTTCCAGAGATTGTAATACTTGCAGCTAATTTCCAACAAAACACTTAGAAATGGCTCAAAGTAAAAACCCATTACTAGTTTTTGCCATGTTTTAAAATGCCAAATGCAAATTAAAACCAAGGCAAGACTATATTTTAATTTTAGATAATGTATTTCAGTTCCTTTTCCAGAAAAAAAAAATACTTTGGCGTAGGCGGTAAGCTTGTAATGTCATTCTTTCTTTAAAACACAAGGCAGAAAGGTCTCAGGAAGGAAGAGACATATGATATTATCTGTCATGACCTTATACTTATGAATCTGAATACAGATCTGGAGACAGGTCTTCTAATGACCAGATGGACTACCATGTTATTTAAGTTGCATATATTATAATACTTTCCTTTTTTCTTAACCAATGTAATTCACATCTTATCATTTATACTATGGTCTTGCTTTGATTATGGATGGTGTACATTATGTTTTCCCCAAACTGAACTGACTCTCTGATCCAGGTTATGCATCCCACTTGCATATAAACAAATTTTTACATATGTACTTTCCCATATGAATAGATGACCAGTAGATCTTATAATACATTTATCTGAGAATTTATAGTGCTTTAAGTTACTACATCAATTTTTAAAAGACTCAATAACGTAATATAATATTTACACATTTACATTGAAATATAGCCATTTATACTATTACATGAAATATTATGGTGAATATAAGTGATTTTTAAAATTGTAATTACTTTCTGACAGAGGCATAAAATGAAGAAATTCAAAATGATGGAATTAACCTTGAAATTTGAGCCCATTAAGTGTTAGAGTTTAATGGGGAATGTCACTGAAGTGGAAAAATTATGCAAACGTAAATTTTAAATGGAGCTTCCAAAAAGGAGCAATTTTAAGATAGTCTAGTAAACGTGAGGGGTTGGGATTACTTAGATGAGAAGTTTGATAAAAATATATGTAGAATAAAGAGTATATAGAGACATTTGCAAGTTTCCTCACATATAGCATTTAATAAAATATTTATTTTATACCTACTAAGAATTTCGGGTCAGAGCTCCAGAGTGGGAGAGAGGAAGCACTATCAGAAAGAGAATGCCTCTCTGTGGGTGTGACATGGGCTGAGACTCAAATGAGAAGAAGGAACCAGCCCACCTCTGGGTGCAGGGAGGGTACTCCAGGCAGAGGGAAGAACGAGTATACCAGTCTCAAAGACACATTAAAAGTATATTTATTTTCCACTTTGGGAAGCCAACGCAGGCAGATCACCTGAGATCAGGAGTTTAACACCAGTCTGGCCAACATGACGAAACCCTGTCTCTACCCAAAATAAAATAATAATAATAATAATAGCAGCCAGCTATCGTGGTGTGCACCTATGCTCCCAGCTACTCAGGAGGCTGAGGTAGGTGGACTGCTCGAGCCTAGGAGGCAAAAGTTGCAATGAGCTGAGATTGTACCACTGCACTCCAGCCTGGGAGATAGAGTAAGACCCCATCTCAAAAAAAAAAAAAGTATTTTTAAAAACGATATGCTAAAAGAGTCAAAGAAAAGTTCAATTAAAAATCAATTTTTTCATAACTAAAGAATATGTCATCTTCTGAATATAAATACTATGTATGCACAACATATAGTATTTCTCTAGAGAAAACTGAGAAAACATTTCTTAAATGTTTTGAATATAAACCAGCAGTAGAAGGAGTATCTGGATAACCTGTATTCTGAAAGCATTTGCTCACAGTTTACCCTGATAAATGTGCTCTGTCCTTATTTTCTCCTGGCCTCTCTTTCTGCCAGTGTCTCATGTTCTTTCCCCATCCCCAGTAAGCTGGGGAAGGTGAGAAGGCCTTACTGTCTCAATTAAAAAGAGGTGTAGTCAGCGTCACCACTCCATATTTCACAGTTCTGGGCAGGAGCATAGAATCCTGATGAGAAAGAGTCCTGCCTCTTTCTGCAGAGATGACTCTGCAGGTGTCAAGAAGAAAGGGCAGTGAGCCAGGACAAACGGAAACTTGGCACTGATGCTATTTTGCCAGGATTCATGCTCTCCTGCTCTCTGACCATCCCTGCATGGTCCAAGTAATTCATTTGCATGAACATTAAGCTCCAAATGTCATTGTACACTGTGCTTTCCCATTTTCTAACCACAGGTGCTTACAGATCAGGCAGTTGCTTAACCTGCCACTGGCTGCTGGGCCATCATCTGTCCTACAGTGCATTATGACAGCTGCACTCATTCCTCTGATGAAGAATATTTAGGTGTTCTTTCTCATCAGTTAAGGTAGCTCATGCTCACTTTACAAAGACTATATTACTATTGGCTCTTCATCCGATGATTTCTTTGTGGTAGATTCTAGTGTCTATCCTCAAGATGTTGTTTCTGCACTGGTAAGGAGACTGCAATCCTGAAATTCAACACAACAGCTGAGTCTACCAACTCTCTGGGAGGACTACCAAACAGACTCTTAATGATTTCCCTGATTCTTCTTCATTTCATCAGAGCTCAGTTTGCAAAACAAAGTAAAAGTGTCAGTTCACTCGCTCATTCACTTATTAATTCAGCATCTGAAAGATTAATTAAGATACATCTTTCCCCAAGTATGACCCCATGCCATTTGAGTGGAGCTGATTCTCTCTGCGGATTTGATGAAGAGGTTGCAGAGACCTAGTTCTAGCCAATCAGAGCACTGGATCCCCTGGGTGCAATGACTGGTTCAGAGTTGAGTCCTTCCCTCAGACACAGCAGGACTCACCTTGAGGCCCTTTGTTGGAACTTTTACAAAGGAAGAAAATCTCCTTCTGCTAGTCTTGGAGATAGGAGGGTGTAAGGACTCTGTGGGGAGAAGCCTGCCTGCCTGCCTGGGAATGAAGGTGGGAAGGAAAATGAGAGGACCGGAGAGCAGGAGTGCAGGGAGGAGGCTAGGGAAGAGACAGAGAGAGGGAGAAAGGAAAGAGAGATTTGTTTGTGAATTCTAACACTTGATCATTCAGAAATAGTTGTGCCCAGAGCTATAAGGGCAATGACAGCAGCACTAACGAACCACAAGATGAGCATTGAGAAGAAACCTCCTAACTCTGCTTGGAGAAGCTGGGGAAAACTGTAGCTACCTGGCACCTGCGCATCGTCACTATTCTTCAAATGACATCTTTTCGGAGCAGGCTTTCTCTAGACCCCTTATTTATTCTACATAGACTGTGATCGCGCAGATACCAGGGAACATGGCTTGGTAATATTATATCTCCTAGTGCTGATCACTGTGCCTCTTAGGAGGAATATACATGATGCCTTCAATACAAATTCCTTGAGTGTCCCTGTGTACCTAGCCCTCCAGTGAAAGCAGCGTTCTGAACAGGACTCCAACACTGCGCTGCTTTCAAGGGATTCCCCACAACTAACATATACAAGGAGCCAGCCTTCAGAAGGAAATCTAAAATAACTTGTTCCTTTTCTCATTTTCCCTCCTCCTCTCCCACTGTCCCCGCCCTTCTAGTCTTGTTAACCCCTCATTGGAATTTAATACAATGTCACCGTGCCATTTATCAGAAAGCTTTGCCAATTTAGGCCCAGTTTCCCTGTTGTATACTCTCCAAATGCCTTGTAATTTTCCTTCATATAAATGAAGCACCTCTCAACCACGGGCAAATTTGCTTCTTTCCTGAGGTTATGTGACAAGATCTAGAGCTATTTTTGATTGTCACAGCTGGGGAAGAGACTGCTGTTGGCATCTAGTGGTTAGAGGCCAGGGATGCTGCTGAACACCTTGCAATGCCCAGGACAGCTCCCACAACAAAGAATGATCTGGCCCAAAATGTCAATAGGGCTGAAGTGAAGCACACCTTACACAAAACATCACAGTTTAGAGTTATGCATCTATTTTTTACCCCACTAAACTGTGAATTCCAAAAGGGCAGGGACTAAATCTGTTTTGCACCATTTTATTCCCAAAGACTCACAAGTAATCGGTATGCAACAATCAATTTTGAATGCCAACATTGGAGGAATGCTACATCTATTCTCTGAAACAGAATACACCATTCAGGTAATTTTTTCTTCTTTACTGCAAGTACGCATATTAGCATACGAAATTTAATTCTCTGTTTTCATTTATCATATTCTAGAAACAAAAGTTCTGAACTGCATGGCTGGAGTTTGGCTTAATTGCGGAGGCTCTATTGCATATAAAAATATTTGTTTTAGCACATTAGGATATTCTTGGGAAGTTGACAAGACATATTAAAATGAATGGGCTTGGCTGCAGCAGTCCCTCACGCTCTGCAGCACATAGTGCTGACAAGCCTTAACAACACAAATGGCATGAAGCCTAACTCATATGATGACCAGCATTTCACAAAGTTATCGAAGTGGCACTATCATGTTCCTGAAGCAAAAGATGATACAAGCTCCTATACTTCACATCTGCTCTCTAATGACAATAAGCTTGGATTCCACTGAGCTGTGTCTTCAATGACTGGTAGTTCTAAAGCCTCTTATTATAATCTTGAGTCATAATATTTGCTTTAAAGCTTTTACTCAAGTGAACCTTCAAATGTGATTTTAGCATAGAAGTCAATTTCTGGAAGAGCTACAATGTAAAAACATCGGGAAAAGAACATGGTTAATTATTAAACCAAATCTGAAGCAATGTACTAAAATAACACTTAAAAGCATGTTACAAACCACACTGGACTTACTTTCATCCAGAAATGTTTGCTTTCTCTATGAGGCAGCGTATTCTTTAAATATACATAGAGCTTTAATTTGAAAGAATACTAACCCATTTATCTATTATATTCCTATGTTGAAATTTTGTGTGAGAAAATACATCAAGATTCTAGTTTCATATAGCTTAATTTTACCTTTAACAAAACTCACAAGCCAGTTTTTGTTCTTGTTTTCCCTGAAAGTCTTTGAATCTCTGGTTTTTACTCTGTCAAGTATAAGCCAGGGCTTGTGGGCCTTTAGGCACCTTATTTTTTTTCTTTTAATTAATTAATTTATTTATTTTGCAGCTACAATATCCAAGGTTCTTTCTACTAGGTATTGAAGAGAATATAAAAAATTCAGACCTGGGTGTAGTGGCTCACACTTGTAATCTCGGCACTTTGGGAGGCTGAGGCAAGTGGATCACTTGAGGCCAGAAGTTCAAGGACAGCCTGGGCAACATGGTGAAACCCTATTTCTACTAAAAATACAAAAATTATCTGGGCGTGGTGGTGCATACCTATAATCCCAGGTACTTAGGAGTCTGAGACACAAGAATCCTTGAACCTGGGAGGCAGAGATTAAGCTAAGTTCCCCACTGCACTCCAGCCTAGGCGACAGAGTGAGACTTTGTCTCAAGGGGGGAAAAAAATCAGAATCCCTGTCCTCAAATCCAAACTCTCAGTCTCTCTGGATTTGGATTTTTTTTTTCCCTCTGGCCTCTTCCCTTAATGAGCTAAAGTTCTTATGGGGCAAAATAACATGGACTTTAGTGCTTGATGTGTGTGTGTGTGTGTGTGTGTGTGTGTGTGTGTGTGTGTGTGTGCTCGCGCGCACGCATGCGTGCATGTGTGTGTGTATTATATACATATTTTTGAGTGAAGAATGAATCTCATTTGACAGGTGAGAAAAGTAAGGCTTGGAGACGTTAGTTGAAAACACTTTAAAATGGAGGCTATCTTCCTGGATGACTTAAGGTCATACATTCAAAAGTTAGTTGCTCTACCATTATGAGACTGTCCATGAGGGCATGGACATAACAGCAGTGAGCAGAGACTCAGAGTGTTTCAGTTATTCTCTAATGAATCAAAGCAATAGTCTGCTTCTGCATCTCACTGCACTTTCAATGCAATAAAAGATGCTCTCGAATAGGTGAAAGCCTCTATTGAAGAACTGTCTATTCCTAGGATTTTACTGAGTTTACACTGCAGACAAGGAAAGGCCAGAAAGCATTTCTGCAAAACCAAATCTCCATTTTTGTTGGCTATATTTATTGAGATGATTTTAGTAATAATAGATGAAAAAATTAAAGCTTGCTTTCTTTTTTTTGAGACAGAGTTTTGCTCTTGTTCCCTAGGATAGAGTGCAATGGCACGATCTCACTCACTGCAACCTCTGCCTCCTAGGTTCAAGCAATTCTCCTGCCTTAGCCAACCGAGTAGCTGGGATCACAGGCATCCACCACCATACCCAGCTAATTTTTGTATTTTTAGTAGAGATGGAGATTTACCATGTTGGCTAGGTTGGTCTTGAACTCCTGATCTCAAGTGATCCACCTGCCCAGCCTCCCAAACTGCTAGGATTACAGGCGTGAATTGCCTGGCCAAAACTATCTGTAACTCTAATGACAGTAAGCAAATCAGGAAAGCTAATATTTTCTTGGGCATGGCCTTGATTGAAAAATCACTGAAGCTGGGGTTATTCCTTATTCATTTTTGTTCCCTACCCAGCATCTTGTACATTATAAGCACTTGTTAAATATTTGTTCATTGATTCTGCTTACCGCTCTAATAAGAGATCTTAAAGGTGGTATTCAAATAGAATATGAAAACCTACTAACCAAAAAATACTACTTATATCTAACCTTTTCAGTGACTATAATAGAACTGCTAAAGTCATAGCGAGTATACTCCTGTTTTCGTTGCTGCCATTTGCCTCCATTTAGCAAGTAGTAAGAGGCAAGATTTCTCTTTCTCTCCGTCTATTTTAATATAAAGCCCATCAACTGTCATCATCTAACTTTCTGTGTAATAAACGGAAAAAGACAAGCAATATTATGCTTATTATTATGGCAGACTGATGACAAATTACAGCATAGTGGTCCTACCATGTGAGTTAGTTGATATAGAAATTTCTGTCTAAGCAGAGGATTTTCACAAGGTGTGTATTTTAATTTGACAGAACTGGAGAAGAAGATGTAACACTGAATATGTGCCAAGGGCTGGCTGCATATTTTTATGCATTATTTTGTTTAAGACACATATAACCCTATGAGGTAGGTATTCCTTCCTACAGAAGCTCATAGTGGGAAATAACATGTGGGACTGTGAAGGGGAGGGAAGAATACTGAGAGGATCTCAGGAGCCTGTCTCCTACCAAGGCTTCCAAGATGGCATTTAGCTCCTTGGTTATTTGACCATGGTTCTCATCTTTGGCCCTCTCCCTTGTAGGTGTAGAAACTTGCATCATCAGCAAGTCAAGAATGGTCCCATTTCTCAAAGATGAGAAATGTATCACCAAACTGAGAAGACGAGTATAATGAGACTGATGGATGTATAATAAGACATTTGTTGTTACAGGTATAGAACACTTGCTATAAACAGAACTTCATGGGAGACAAAATGAAACCAGAAGGTCACAAGGCCAAGTAGAAAATGGAAACAAAATAAGCTTTATCTAAAGGGATGGCAAAGCCATTGTAACTGGAGCCCTTGGAGACCTCAGCAACAACCCCTCTCTTCTTTACATCCGGGATGATCTAGCTATTGGGCTTGGAACACTTGAAGATCACTAGCTAAGGTATCTTCTCTTTCCTGGATGGTGCCAATGTTTCCTTCTACCATCCTTTTTCCCATACTTCCTTCCCCTAAAAGGAAGGGTTCTTCCCTTTTTTCCGGTGAGAACCAACTTCCATTCTAATGAACACTTTCCTTATTGATTTGTATAGACACATTTGGTCAGGTTACAGTCAGGTCTTGCTTTTTAAAGTTCTTTGGTCTCATGTTGAAAAAATGGTTCTTAATCTCTTGGGAGTTATAAACTCTTTTAGTAATGTTTTGAAATACAAAGACATATATAAATGCAAATACATATAATTTTGAGGGACTTCAAGATTCTTAGAAACTGATACTGGAATCCAAGTTTTAAAACCATTGCTTATGATAACTGTGTGTATTCCTGCTCTGATCCATTAATGTAGTGATAAGGTGGATCAGGGTCTATGAGGGACCTATAATCCTTATGAATTGGGATCGATTCTATTTTATAAAAAAGAAAACTGAAGCTCCGCGTTTAAGTGACTTGCTTAAGGGCCAGTGAGGTCAGAATACAGAATTTGTCAGTCTCTATAGCAGGTATAAGAATATCTGTAACTTTTTTCTTTTCTTTTCTTTTCTTTTTTTTGGGGGGTGGGGGGACAGGGTCTCTCACCATTGCCCAGGCTGGAGTGCAGTGACAGGATCCTGGCTCACCGAAGCCTTGATCTCCAGGGCTCAAGTGATCCTCCTACTTCAGCTTCCCACGTAGCTGGAACTACATGTTTGTGCCACCATGCCCAGCTTGTGTGTGTGTGTGTGTGTGTGTGTGTATTAGAATGTATCTATCTATCTATCTATCTATCTATTGAGATAGGGTTTTGCCATGTTGCCCAGCCTGGTCTTGAACTCTTAAGCTCAAGTAATTCTCCCACTTGGCCTCCTCAAGTGCTGGGATTATAGGCATGGGCTAATGTGCCCAGCTGAATGCTTGTAACTTTAAAGATCACTCTTTAAAAATAAAAATTTCAACATAAATTCAAATTCAAAAATCCAGAAAGAGAATATGGAGAGAGAGGGGAATGAGCATTTGTAACTTTTGTGTACCTGAGGATGGCCACGTTTTTTCCTTTAAGTCAGTAAAGAAATGGATTAACTTGCCACTATCTGCATTTTACAGAAGAGTAGGAACTTCCCGAGGTTAAATAATTTGCCCAGACTTCTTTAACTATAAGTTACACAACTAGAATTTGAAGTAGGTAACTAAGAGGTTGTATTTCATAAGCTGTGCTCTTACCCCTCTGCTACGTGGCCTCTGGCCACAGCCTAAGCAATTTCTGGCTTCACTCATTTCTATTGGCAAGGTCTTAACTGAAGTTGCCAAAGGCAGTCAAATAACATACATTAAGCACACTTGAGAGTGTGATTGTGCAGAAACACTAAAACTTCAAGGTCAAAAGAGTCAGAGTCCAGGATAACCCTCAGGTGGACGAGAGGCATATGATTCACATCCTTTCCTTCAGTTTTTCAGAGACATAAAATGGTTTATGTTTGACTTCAAGAATGGTGTATTTTTGTATTTTCTTTGTGTGTTGTGTTATATTTCATTAGGCAACAAAGGCTTCTTTTCTTCCCCTCATGGTAATAAGTAGTGATTAATCACAATCACCTGTCACACTTAACTTCGTATTCATTCCATAAAAAGATTTTCCATATGTTCCAATATGAAATTTACATGTTAATGTTCATAGAAAAAGAAGTATAGCAGTATGTGTTGCATTTTTTTCCACTATGAAAACCATTTTCAGGAATTTAGACTTAAATAATCATTTCTTTTATGAGACTAGCTCTAAAGCTACATATAAATTTTGAAATCTATAGTATTACTTGGCAATTTTAGTGCTTTACATTTTGCAGCCAATCATGGAAGACTTGTTTTTATAGCTTTCTCTGCAGAGTCATCTTAATTATAGGGAAATCCCTTAACAAATGGCTTTCCATTTACAGTGCTTCCGCTAGAATCTAAAGTTGGTTTTATTGGAAATGATAAAAAATCACTCTTCCTGAGACACAGAGTTAATCAGAACTGGAAATGAACTAAGTTCTTTTAGAACTTAGCTTTAGAAAAAAAATTAAATTGATCATATTCTTCCCTTTTAAACACTTTATCCCAAAGACGTTTAACACAGTAGTACTATTCTCATGACTATAATTCCAGCACTTTGGGAGGCTGAGGTAGGAAGACAGTTAAGCCTAGGGATTCAAGACCAGCCTAAGCAACATAGCGAGACCCCATGTCTATAAAAAATTTTTTAAATTAGCTGGGCATGGTGATGCATGCTAGTAGTCCTAGCTACTTGTGGGGGCTGAGGAAAATCTCTCTGATTTTCAGAATCTTAAGAAAATGTTTCAAGGCAAAAGAAATAGTATAGATTATCTAATTCAGTCCACGTATTTAACTGAATATGAGTTTCACCCAATTTACAGAACTAGTGATAGATCTGGGACTAGAACCCCTGCCTATGGGCTATCATTTGTACCATTTCAGGCACATTCTGCTTCCAACATTGGACCCTTCTTATGCTTTCTGTAAAACCCACATTGGTGGGAGAGATCTCTGGACCCAATGACATAAATTTCTTTTAGTCTTTCTTTATAGTATCTAGACAACCTGACATCATATTATTTGTTCATTTGGCTGTTGCTTATCTCCTTCAAAGAATATAAACTCCATGAGGACAAATAATCTGTGACCTCTAATGGTGTCTGGCATATAGCACTCAATAAATAACTTTTAACATGGAGTTTCAAGTTTAACCTTAAACATTCTTGTTTAAAATATATTGTTTGGGACAGGTTCAGTGGCTCATGCCTGTAATTCCAGCACTTCGGGAGGCTGAGGTGGGAAGATGGTTGAGGCCAGGAGTTCAAGACCAGCCTAAGCAACATAGCGAGACCTCCATCTCTACAAACAATTTTTAAAAATTAGATGGGCATGGTAATGCATGCTTGTAGTTCTAGCTACTTGTGGGGGCTGAGGCAAGAGGATCATTTGAGCCCAGGAGTTCAAGGTTACAGCAAACTGTGATCATATCGCTGCACTCCAGCCTGGATGACATAGTGAGAACCTGTCTCTAATAGAAAAAGAAAAAAAAATTTTTTTACATCACATCTTACTTCCCAAAGTATCCACATTTGCTCTGATTGGTGTTTTAAATAATTAATTCTTAATGTTTTCAGGGAAGAATAATTATTGAACAAGATAAGGAATCATCAAAATAAAACATGGTAAATTCTATTACATTAAAGGCTTCAACTCAACAGAAAGCCACCATAAAGACATTGTAAATATAAACCACAAATCACAAGAAGAAAATTGCAACACACATAAGAAACAAAGGATTAGTATCCAGAATACAAAAATAACTTCTACAAGTCAGTAATGAAAATAAACACCAGTTACCCAATAAAAAATGGTAAAAGATATATATTTTAAAGAAGAGAAAACAAAAATTATTTATGGCCAACAATGACCAATAAAAGTAAGATTAGCTATTCAACCTCTTTAGTAATCAGGGAAATGCACACTAAAAACCATCATGATATATGCCGAGTCTAATATAAAGCAGGAACTCAGACATTTGTATACCTGTGTTCATACAGCACTGTTCACAACAGCCAGTTGGTGGAAGCAACCCTACTGTCCAGAAATAGATGAATGGATAAACAAAATATTCCGTTTACAAATAACTTACAATAGAACATTAGCCTTAAAAAAGGAAGGAAGTCTTGTCACACGCTATAACATAGCTAAACTTTGATGATATTATGCTAAGTGAAAAAAGCCAGGCACAAAAGGACAAACACCGTATGGTTCCATTTCTGTGAGGCATCTGGAGTCGTCAAATTTATAGACACTGAAAGAGAATAGTAGTTACCAGGGGGTGACGGGAGAGGGAATGGGGAGTTATTGTTTAAGGGGTAGAGTTTCAGCTTGAAATGAGGAAAAAAGGTCTGGAAATAGATTGTGGTAATGGTTGCACAACAATATGAATGTACTTAATGCCTCTGAACTGTGCACTTAAATATGGTTAAAATAGTAAAGTTTGTTGTGACTGTTTTACCAACAACCACAAAGAATAAACCACAATGAGATAACACTTTATATCCACTTGATTGAAAACAAAATCAAACTTCCAACAACAGCAAGCATCTGTTAATTGCTATGGATTGAATTGGGTCTCCTATCCACCCTAAATTCAAATGCTGAACCCTAACCTCCCCTCTCCTTGACCATTTCACAATATGACTGTACTGAATATAGGGCTTTTAAGGAGCTGATTAAGGTGATAATTAGGTCATAATCATCAAGCTCTTATCCAATAGAGCTGGTGCCTTTCTAAAACAGGGAGAGGCACCAGATCTGTCTGCCTCTCTCTGTCTCTCTGTGCCACATGAGGACATGAAGAGAAGGTGGCCATATGCAAGCCAGGAAAAGAGACCTCACCAGAAAAACAAATCCAGCTGGAACCTTGATCTCAGACTTTCCAGCCTCCAGAACTGTGAGAAAATAAATTTCTTTTGTCTAAGCTGCCCAGTCTATGACCTATTATTATGACAGCCTGAGCAATGGGTATCACATGCTGCTGATGGGAGGGGAAACAGAACGGTCTGGCCTGGCCTAGCACACTTGCACTGGTGCATATCCATAACCCAGCCAGGCCGCTACATGGCGTTCATTCTAGGGAACCTAGCACGTGTGTAACATGAGACAAGTACAGGGAAGTTAACTGGGGCATCATTTGTACTGGAAAAAATTTGGAAACAACCGCAATGTACACTGACAGGAAAGTAGAAACTGTTTTTAAAAAATGGGTAAATAATAAGTTTAAAAACACAGGACAACATTACCTTTGGGAAGATAAAGGATGATAAAATCTTTGAGGGGTGTAGAGGAACTTCACATAGTTAAAAATATTCTGTATTTTAAGCTGGGTGATAGGCATGTGAATGCCTTCTTTTTTAAAACATACATATATTAATCTACATACTCTTATTTTACACACCCAGTATATGTATTAACAATTAAAGTAAATAAATGAAAATATGTAAAATTCAAAGCATATAGCTTAATTTCATTAATCTTGGTCCAGAACTTTTGTTAATAATTTTATATCTCTTCTCTTGTTATCTTCATATGCTTTTTAAAAAGTTTACATAAGTTAAACCAGTAAAAGTATTGTGCTCAACTTAAAAATTTCAACTTCTTATTTTATTCATTCAAAACATGAGCCCCTGGGAACCAATTTTCCATAAAGACTGCAGAATCCTCTACTGATTTCCCAAGTCCTCCCAGCCTTTCTCAGCTCTGTTACACAATTTTCCAGCATACGTGTCTATCATACGATAATGCAGAAGAGAGAGAAATGGAAGGTCATAAATAAACAGAGTGTAAAACTTCAAGTTTCAGGGCATAACCGGGACAGATAACTAGGCAAGCAAAATTCTGATATAATAAATTACTTGAACAGCCTGAAAGAGTCAGCTACATAAATCACAATTTTACCAGAAGTGCTACAAAATCCATGCTGGCTACCAAATGCACTGTGAACACTAAGAACTCTTTTGTATGCTGTCAGCCAAGACTCCACATGGTGTATGTAAAGTCTGAGGGCCATTTAGATATATGCCACAGTCTTCTCTATATACAATGATCAAGAACAACTGTCCCTCTCAGAATGAAAATATAGTTGTTCTCATGAAAACAGTTTATTTTTGTTATGGCTTGGGTGAGAGTGATGGTGAGTTATTAGAGTGAGAGTAAAAGGTTACGAATGTTGAAACCTCTAAGAAATACCATATTTTGCATTTTATTCCACAAATTATTTTGGGGGTTCTGATGATGCTGCATATAACTGTTTTAGGTGCATTCACATTTATCACTTTATGTAATCTGCAATATATCACACTCGATAGGTATTCCTTCTCCTATTTTGTACATTAAAAAAGAGAAAGAGGTTAAATAACCTGCCCAGGTTTACAATGTGGGCAGCTGAGTGTTAAAATTCCAACCTAGTTCTTCTTAATCCAACCCCAGTACTGTGGTCACTGTACTGTTTCTTACTGCCTGCACCCCCCAATGGTTTTTATAATGACAGACAAAATAGGTAACAAGTCAAGGGCTAATCAGCAAGGCTCCTTGCTTCTTTCCCCAGTTTAAGGGCTTTTCTCAGCTTTTTGGCTATATTCCTACTCGTTAGTTTTTAGTAAGATTAACCAAGAAATAAAATACAAAATCAATTGTGTCAATGTAGGTCCTTCTTTAAAGGTCAGATCATCATGTCTAAGTCAGTCTTTGGATCTCTTTTCTTTTCTCTTGGTCTCAGTTTTACATCCTACAGCTTTTTTTTTTTTTTTTTTTTTTAGTTTTTTTTTTTTATTGCATTTTAGGTTTTGGGGTACATGTGCAGAGCATGCAATACAGTTGCATAGGTACACACAGGGCAGTGTGTTTTGTTTGCTTTCTCCCCTTCACCCACATTTGGTATTTCTCCCCTGGCAATCCCTCCCCACCTCCCCCTCCCACTGGCCCTCCCCTTTTCCCCCTATAGACCCCAGTGTTTAGTACTCCCCTCTCTGTGTCCATGTGTTCTCATTTTTCATCACCCGCCTATGAGTGAGAATATGCGGTGTTTCATTTTCTGTTCTTGTGTCAGTTTGCTGAGAATGATGTTCTCCAGATTCAACCATGTCCCTATAAACGACACGAAATCCTACAGCTTAACTTGTAACACACCCAAAGTGCATATGACGTAGTGCTGACCTACAGCCAGAGTTGTGACAGTGCCTACATAAAAAACCAGGGACAATACTCAACAGCTCTGTGCCTTTGGGCACTTTACATAACCTCCTGTGTTTCAGTTTCTTGGTGAAATGGGGATAATACCTCACAGTTTGGTTATGAGAATCAAATAATATAATGTATTAGGTTGGTGCAAATGTAATTGCAGTTTAATAGATAAAGCCGTGTAGTCAATCCTGGCATATAATAAGAGGCTAATAAATGTTTGGCATTACTATTAGTAGCAGATATAATATATATGTATACACATATGTATATATGCATATATATTTGCAATATATGCCTAATAAATGTCAGGTGTTCCTATTACTATTAGTATATGACTGTTAGTAGAGTAGTACTATTAGTACTTGACTACTCTACTAAC
Source organism: Callithrix jacchus (assembly GCF_049354715.1). Lineage (NCBI taxonomy): Eukaryota > Metazoa > Chordata > Mammalia > Primates > Cebidae > Callithrix > Callithrix jacchus. The sequence goes on along the minus strand of NC_133510.1, from coordinate 52,584,528 downwards.
AGTCGTATACTAATAGTAATAGGAATACCTAACATTTATTCACATATATTGCAAATACTATGACTATGCTACTACTAGTGAACTCAGGTGCCATGTGGGGTGGCAAGGGGTGAGCACTGAGGCAGAAAAGCATTAGGGAGACCTTCTGGAAGAGGCTGAGCTTATGTTTCAAAGGGTAAGCAGAAATTAGCTATAGAAAGAAGATGTGTGTATTTGGGGAGGGCATTCCAGGAAACAGGGAAGGACATTTGTGAAAGCACACAGCATAAAACACCAAAATGTTCAGGCTAGATGCGTGAGGGAGGAAATCAGGGATAGATCGCAGTACAGTGAGAGGAGCAGAGATCAAAATCAAGTGGGTCCATTAAGGACTGGGTGGCAAGTAGAAAACGACTCTTTCAGGTAGGTGGGTTGTGAAGAGATTAAATAGTTATTCCAGGAGTTAGAAAGAACCACAGAAAACACTGATAAATAATCCAGCATAAAATGTCCTTTTGAACTATCATCACAATCTTACTTCATTTTTTAATTTTTTTGAATTTTCTAATATAAAAGTGTAAAATTTCAGAGATACAAGTTGTAAGCAACATTGGCTTCAAATATCCTCATTGCCATTTTTCTATTAAAAATTACCAATGCATGAATATGAGCAAAAACTATTCTTTCATGATGCATATGAGCAACTAGATGCGTTTAGTTCAAGCACAGTTACATTTACAGAATTAAAATGGAAGCTGAGACAAGCTCTGAGGAAACAGAACTACACAACATAATTTTTTATCCATCCTGAATGACCATCAACCCCTTGAACATACGCTGTGCCTTTCCACATACTTGTACCTCTCTCTAGAATGTTCTTCACCCCTTTCTTTCTGGCCTAATATCTTCTACTTGGTCTTCAAAATTCAGCTGAAGGGTCACTCCTTCTGAAAGCCTCCACCAACCTTCCAATCTGCTCTAGATGCTTGTTCTCTTGGTCCCAAAGCACCTCATGCATATTTCCATCTCAGCACTTTCCACACTGTAGTATAATTGTTGCTGTTATGCTTATTTGAATTACTCATAATCTATGAGGTTTTTGAAGACAGGAATCACAGTTACTCAGAAGAGATACCAGGCCTGGCTCTATCCCTCTAATTCCAAGCACATTACTTAGCACAAATTAGGCATTAAATAAAAATATGCAGTTTGTTGGTTCAACATCAGACACAGATTGAAAACTAAATTGATCATCCCTAGAATAACAAGATGCCTTTTAAACAGATTGCTGATATCTCCATCTGAAACTTCAAATAGATTATATGGCCAAATATCCCAGAGATACTCAAGCTAGGAGAAAAGACGCAACAATGTCTCTCAAAGTTGATTTTGAGAGTGGTAAGAATGTTTACCTTCTTATGTCCATTAAAACTCCTTTGGTTTCCATATCAGTCCACCTTCAAATCAATAGTTATGATTTTTCATTATTGAGAAAGAAGAACAACTCTCACAACTACGAAACAGGCCATTATAGCATTACTGGATCATTTTCTCCACACACAAACATAAAAAACTAAAAGAGAAATATTCAAAAAATTAATGTTTCATGCAAAAACCATTCTGGGTTTTATCATAATATTTCAAGAAAACAACCTCTCTGGTTCACCCAAAACACATTTTCTGTAGAAAGGAAAACATTTGACTTTTAAAGCAAAAAACAGACAAAACATTGTCTGGAAATAGTTCGTAAACCCCATTGGGGGAAAATTCCTTATACAACAAGAACAGAACAACACTACAGTGAATTAGACAATGACAAAAACCAGTGCAAGAGTGTCAATAACTGTTTCTTATTCTAGAGGATGCCCCATATTTCTGTGCAAATTTCTATGCTAGAGCAGGCTGAGTATTAAGTACACATAGTTCAGTCATATTTTCTCATTTCAGACAAACATGGCTTTATCTGACACACTGAGGTAGTAATCCTTTAGGATAATTTGTCGGTTTAGTTCCATTCACTTAAGTATGCCAGGCTCTGTGGAAATGGTAGTAACCAGGACAGCACTGATGCCTCCCAGAACTCACAGAAACAGACGTCTGCTGTCAAATGAGGCGAGGCACAAAGACGAGCACAGGTGCTACCACTACCCAGGGGAAGGGCAACTAAGCTGGTCGGTGGGGGCTTTGACAAAACCATGTGCGACATCTGAGAGGAGCTTTAAGGGATAAGCCTAAATAAGTGAGACTGGAGGAGGAAGTGGTGGGCCTGAATTCCCAATCACATTCTTTTTTTTTTTTTTGTACTTTAAGTTCTGGGGTACATACACAGAGCGTGCAGGTTTGTTACATAGGATACACGTGCCATGGTGGTTTGCTGCATCCATCACCCCATCACCTATATTAGGTATTTCTTCTAATGCTATCCCTCCTATCCCCCCACCCCCTTCTATCCCTCTCCTAGCTCCCACCCACGGACAGGCCCCGGTGTATGATGTTCCCCTCCCTGTGTCCATGTGTTCTTATTGTTCAACTCCCACTTATGAGTGAGAACATGTGGTGTTTGGTTTTCTGTTCTTGTGTCATGGGCATGTGCAGGAGAATCACTTGAATCTGGGAGGTGGAGGTTACACCATAAAAGTTTAAAATTTCAGAGATAAAAGTTGTAAAAACACCTGCTTCAAATATCCTTTTTGCCACTTTTCTATTAAAAGTTAGAATGCATGAAAATGAGCAAAAGCTCTTCTTTCATGTCACATATCAGCAACTGGATGAATTTAGTGCAAACACAGTTATACTAGTAGAACTACAATGGAAGCTGAGACAAACTCTGAGGAAATGTTAGTTCTTCGAATTCATATAAGTTAATTCAAAAGAATCCTGAGAATTTTGTAAAGACCTGGAGGAATTCCCAAGGGCATTAATTCTGTGGGTCACCTCTCACTCTTTCTCCCCTCGGCCATGCCGTATAAGGACTACAGTGCTACCATCACCCAGCACTGTTCAGATCATGTCCCTACCGAACCTGTGCGACGTAGAAATAAGTATTACCTTAAAAGTGAGGGACAGAGTTATAGTTTCTATAACAGCCTGACTGCCAATAGAAAGGGTATCCTGAATGGAAAAAATAAATATCATAATGCTGTAGACTGCTTCATTCTTCAACAGAATTGAATGTGTGCCCTCAGTGCCAAGTTACAAGGTGAATTACAAGGCTAAACAAGACACAGAGCTTGGATGACCTTATCCATCTAGTGGGGGAGAGAAACCTTATCCATCTAGTGGGGGAGAGAAGCCAGTGGACAGGTTCTTACAATACAGTGTTAAATGCCATCCTGGGGGATGTGACAGGTGCCAAGGGAAAACACAACAGAAACAACTAAACCAGTCTTTGCAGGGAGGACGGTGTTGTCGGGAAAGTGACATGTAAATCGAGGCCAGAAAGAAGAGTTTCCAGAAGAAAAGGGAGATGAAGAGGAGAGAACTCCACCCTCCGGCTAGAGAGAACAGCATGTGAAAGGCAGGAAGGCAGCATGTGCATGGTGCATTCTATGGGCTGGCAGTAGTTCAGTAGTTCAGGACTGCTAGAAAGGAGTACAGTGGAAGGAGAGAGGGAGAGAGAGAGAGAGAGAGAGAGAGAGTCAGTGTGTGTGTGTGTGTGTGTGTGTGTGTGTGCGCGCGCACGCGCACGCGCGCATCTGTGGTAGGGCAGAAATTGGAGCTAGAATGTTAGGTAAGAGAGCCATGTCATCAGTGAGACTATATTAAAGTGTCCGAGCCTTATCCACAGGATGATGTGGAGCCATCATAGTGTCTTCCGCACACAAATGACAGAAGCAGATTCCAGGAAGATTCCTGGAAGAACCCTGTGGGTGGAGGGTAGAGAAAAGGTTGAAAAGGATCAGCCAGAGCACAGAAGGGCAGTTGGGAATCTGATCTAAGTAATCCAAAGGCTAACATTTGCAAATTATATACAATGATTCTAAAATCCAATTGGAAGGATAAATGAATAACAATAGGCATACCTCCTTCCTAACCCTTCACCCCATCCCAACTAAGATATCTAGTATAATTAAAATATACCATGACAATAGTACAGAAATAATGCAGATGAATAAATGGAACAAAAAGACCAGAAGTAAGCCTAAGTATATATAATTAAGGTTATTATAAAGGAAGCAAGTGGAATTTATTTTTAAAAAACAAGTAATAACAAAGTATATTCTAGACAAAGATTTAAATACACACAAAAAAGTAAAGGCAATTCATAAAAGAAAAGCAGATGCAAAATAAACACAGATACCAATTATTACCCAGCAGATTAGCAAGGATTAAAGAAATTCATAATATCCAGGGGCACTGAGATTATGGAGGAATAAGGACCCTTCACTACATTGGTAGGAGTGTTTAAACAGGCACGTCCTTTCTGGAAGACAGTTTAACAAAATGAACTAAAACTTCTAAAATGTGCTTTCTGTTTTACCCAGAAACTGTATTCCTAGAAATGCATCCTAAGGAAAGAACTAGACAGCTACCCAAAGATGTACGTATCACAGTGGCAATAATAACATTCTGCATAATAAATATATTAGTGATAACCAAAATGCCTTGATAGAGACAATGAAATATTATAGAACCACTTAATGTAAGGATACAGAACTACTTTAACAACGTGAAATGATAGCCACAAATATCAGTACATAAATAAACAAGGTTATGGCATAGTGGGGATAGTATAATTCTGAAATATGTATTTGCATGGAAAAAGGGGAATTTTATATAGAATCATTAATAATAGTTTGGTGTTAAGAATTATGATTAGTTTTGGTATTATTATTATTATTTAGTATTAATTTGAAGTAGAGTCTTGCTTTGTCACCCAGGCTCTTAGCTTGCTGCAGCCTCCACCTCCCTGGCTCAAGTGATCCTCCCACCTCAGCCTCCCTAGTAGCTGAGACTACAAGTGTGCACCGTCATGCCCAGCTAATTTTTAAATTTTTTGTAAAGATAGGGGTCTCACTATATGCCCAGCTGGTCTTGAACCCCTGGACTCAAGCAATCCTCCTGCCTCATCCTCCAAAATGCTGGGATTACAGGTGTGAGCCACTATGCCTGGAATGGTTTCTGCTTTATCCTTATGTATTTTCTGAAATTTTCTTGCCATATATATTAGTCCATTTTCATACTGCTGTTATAGACATATCTGAGACTAGGACGATAAAGAGGTTTAATTGGACTTACATCCTACATGGCTCCAGAGGCCTCAGAATCATGGTGGGAGGCAAAAGGCACTTCTTACATGGCAGCAGCAAGAGAAAAATGAGGAAGATAGAGAAGCAGAAACCCTTGATAAATCCATCAGATCTCATGAGACTTAATCTCTACCATGAGAACAGTGTGGGGGTAACTGAACCCATGATTCAAATGATCTCCCACCGGGTGCCTCCCACAACACATGGTAGTTATAGGAGTACAATTCACGATGAGATGTGGGTGGGGACACAGGGCCAAACCATATTACCATGAGTACATACTACTCTTATAATCAGGAAAAACATAGAGACTCCATTTTTCCTTTTGTAAAGAAGTGCCAAGAATAACATTGATGGTGGAGTTAATAACTCCAGAGAAACCAGGGAAAGAGCAATTGCCTGTATCACATTTCAGGCCATTAGCAAGTGTCTGCTCCACAGCCTCTTCTCTGTGGAGCCAAAAGAAAAACAGATACAGAAAAACTCCTTCTACCACCAAACCTCAAAAGAGGATTGAAAATCCTTGTCAGGAAAACCACCAGTATTATTCAATAAATTACAACATATTTTGCACTTCAATTGCACAGATATAGACATTTCACACTCGATCTCCATATCACACCTCTGCATTTATCAAACCATGTCAAATATTATAACCAGATAACTCAGCATAAAGAAACACAATTTTATCTTATGTTGGACTATATCTGACTTGCAAGAATTCTCATTTATTCATTTAATTCTGTTTTTGCAATTATGAAACAATAAAAAGCTGTTTCATCTATTTTAATGTTGTATATCAAGTAGGGGAATAATATACTATGGTAAATGTTTTCATAATAGTCTAAAATCAGTAGCAATATATGCCACTTTGGTTTTGTAATATATAGTTTTTCCATACTCTTGTTTACATTAGCATACAGCCTTTAAAAGATGAAGTTTAGTGGAAGAGCAGGCATTTTTACTGGTAGTAATGGTATTTCTACTAATATAGATGAGTTATCAGATGAATTTATTTCCCCAATGGCTTTATGGTCAATCAACCACAAATTCAGATTCATACCCAGTTTTAGTTGTATAATGGTATTTTTTCAACTTCTACAAATCACACTTTTTAAATGAGAAATATTGAAATACTGGAGTGGACTAATTGAATTTTTCTGCCATTTGCATAGTATAGAGTTTTTAAATTATGGAGCTCATATAGTACAATCTCCTCATCTTATTGACAAGGAAACGAAAGCCCAGAGAAAGTAAGCAGCAATTCTCGTATCCTAACATCATTAACAGACTGGAAACCAGACCTTAAATCACCTGATCTCTATTACAGTGTTTTCTTCATTGCTCTACAGAAAGTCTGAGGACCTTATATGTGCAACAATTTACAGAACGTTCTCTCATTCATTGAGGACGTATTATCACTTACCATAATAACCATGTGAAGTGAGCATTATTATTATTCTTTTTACAAAGAGATAACTTTGGCTTTGAGAATTTAAGTGAACTTCGTAACACTTTTAGTCATGAAGTCCAATGCTTTAGATTTCAAAGCCGGAGCTTTGCCATTCAAATCAATGCTGGGATGTGTTTTCTGTAATTAACTCCCAATTAAAAGCAATCCATTGCCAGAAAAGTTTTGGAAGTATAAAACTACATAAGAATCTTATAAAAAGATTCATGAATTTCAAGACAATTGTTTTCTAAAGAAAAAATTTTTTAGAATATATTTCTTCTCAAAGCATCAGCTTTCTATAGATAATTAAAAATTGAACTCAGAGAATAATGAAAGCTTACCACTATTTGACTTAGCAAGAAATTCCAGAGGACTCTGATCCAGGTTAACCTTTGTATCATTAATATCAGCAGGCTCATAGCTTAAGTGAAAATCATCAATGTAAGCATCTAAGGCTTCAGAGGCAGAGAAATACAGCTTTTCTTTATACTGTATGGAGCCATCAGTATTAAAGGATATGTTGTTCAGTATTAAAGTTGCTGGAAGATAAGATTCAGAAGTGTTAAACTGATGTTTCTTAACTGACTCTGCCATGGCTTTCTCAAAATGGGCCACAATGTCCATTCATCTTTCAAGAAATTCTAAATACAAAGAAAGGTATGTAATATTTCAGTTAAGTAGAAATGGATAATACTCATGAAATCCTTGCTAATCTTTCACGTGTAATTACTTATTACAAATGAAATTACTCTATCTCTCTTTATGCTTTATGTATACTTGACTTTCAAGAATGTTCATGGACTAATAGATGATCAGTTTCATTGGCATGACTGCAGGTGTAAACCATGTTTCAGAAATATATTTCGGAGAAGGTCAGGCGTAGTGGCTCACGACTGTAATCCCAGCACTTTGAGAGGCCAAGGCGGGTGGAACACTTCAGGTCAGGAGTTCAGACCAGCCTGGCCAACATGGCAAAACTCTGTCTCTGTCTCCACTAAAAATACAAAATAGCTGGGCATGGTGGCATGTATGCCTGTAGTCCCAGCGACTTGGGAGGCTGAGGCGGGAGAATTGCTTGAAGCCGGAACATAGCCTTGCTAGGTGAAGCATATAATAGAGGTACTGCTTTCCTTTTCAGTTTTACTTGATTAAACAAGTGTTCTGGAATCTTGAGATATTTTTATTTGCTACATTAAAACAGGGCAATCCTCCAGTATCACATCCTAGTTTTTTCATTCCCTTTGCCTGTCCCCAGACCATAGATGGGACAAGGAAAGCCACATATAAATTCAAGATGAAAGAAGGGGGCCCTGGCACAACAGTGATGGCAAACAGAGACCAGGTAGCAAGAAGAGGTGAGTGCTGAAAGGAACAGAATTCAGGGGAGAGGGTGTCCTCTGATGGGCTACTCTGGCCTTAGCACAGGAGTTCAGCAGCCATAGACCTCTTTATTCTCACCTTATATCAATCACTTACTCTTAAAGGTTGGTACAATTAGTACTCTCATTTTCCAGATGAAAAAGTGGTGGTACACAGAGATTAAGTGACCTGTCCAAAGCTACAGACTAGGGAAGCAACAGCCAGGCTGAACTCCAGCAAAGGATTCCGACCCTGAACTTACCGTTGTGCTACAGTCCCGCCTCATGTGTGCGGGAACTGCCCAGATGACCTGTGATCTCTACACATTCACCACAAGTAGCATGCATCAATGTCTGCCAAAATTGGGCGCTGAGGTTCTGTGGTCTCTAATTTTTCCAATATACATAGAGTATTCATTGGTAAGTGTGGAGCAAAACGCCATTCATGTGATAATAACATACGCATAAGTACCAAGAGTAAATACTTACTTTATCAGTCCTTTGGAATTTAGGTGGACATGTTGTACTTTCAGAATGTTACATTATACGACATCATAATACCTAAAATTTGCATCTGTGGAATATTTTTTAGTTTCTTCTAATGTACAAAAGTTTTTGAGAACCAGAAGAAAATTGTGACTCACCTTCCTGCAAGAACGCACTTTATCAGACAGAGGCAATGGGTTCCAGGATTCCTGAGACTTGCTCACGGTCCCACTGCATCTGAATTCTAGACTAAGAATTTTTGTCTAAAGAAACTGACAGAAGTGAAAAGAAAGGAAGAGAAAGAAGTCTAACAAGGATAAAAGAAAAACAAGAAGATCCTTTACAGGGATGGAACGAACCAATCTGATGTCACATATTCTTAAGAGATATAATGGTAAAAAATCTTTTGACTTTAGAGGCCCTGTTCAAAAGGTACTTTGTAAATCATGATCGTCTCCTTCCTCCTCCTCCTCTGGATTTGTCAGTATGAATTAGTTACTATTACAGATCAAAGACAATGGGCTTTGGAACTAAAGAGACCTGGGTTAAGTTCAGTTTGTCTACTAGCTGTGGGCCCTAATCCCCTTCTCTACTATGTAATTCCTGTATTTTAAATTCTGCTTAATAATCCTTAGGCCTTGCAGAGTAACTGGCTATGTTTGATTTGCTGGTGCTTTGCACTAGCATGGCCATTTCAGGGGTAAGATATTGGAATACTTTGAAAATAGTTGCTAAAGCTGCTTCCCTCCACCCTCTCTCCCGCTTCCCATCACCAGTGCCTTCCTGCTACCCGGGCCCTGGCCAACCTCACCAGAAGCCTTCAGACCTGCTCATGACCCAGCAACTTAAGGGGCACCATCTGACTTCACAGATCCTCCTCCCAGCTATGGCTCCTGTCCATTCTGTCTGGTTGGTGCCTGGCCATACAGATTAAGTGTTTTGAATATCATCCCAGAGGGGCCGTGGTATGCAGTTAAGTGTTTTTCCCTTACTCATCCTTTAGTGCTTTGCCTTTCTCTATTCTGCATATGTATCATGATTTGACCAAATGATCACTGAGAATATGGCTTCTTTCTTCTCTAAGCTCCAACAAAATAAGGAATAGATGTAATCTATAGCTTCCAGCTTACGACAGTTGCTTTATAAATGTTTGCTGAATTTAACTTCAGCCAAAATACTCCATTCACCATAAAGCATTCCAGTGACTGGTGCAGTTGGTAAAAATGTTCTGAAAGATGGAGTCTGCTGGGTTTATTGGTAGCTGCTGGAAGCAACAAAATAGGCAACTAGAGCAATATATTCAGATCACCAATTTAATCAGATAATGGCTGAATGCACAGCAAGTGGGAATTTGATGAGAGAGTCGGTGAGATTATCATTCATGTTAGTAATATTTTTGAGGCTCACTGCTGGCAAACCTTTAACACCAGACTGACCACTATATTTCCACAACTCACAGTCCAATTTTAACTGGAGATTTAAAGATGATTTCTATATCCACTTAGTTGCATGAACAAGACTATAAAGAAAAGTTGATAAACATTTCTAAAACAATCTAGAAAATCAATGTGTAAGATATGCCAGTGCTCCTGATAATTGTACACTATAAACAAGTTTATTTTGTGACTTTCCTTTTATCACATATGTGGGAAAATGTAAATTCATTGTCATGGCTTTTCACTATATAGGCTCATAAGGGGCTAAGCAAAGAAGAAAGTGAATGTTCTTGTAGTTTAAAAAGCAAGAAAACCATATGCAATAGCTTTAAAAAAGGGGAAAAAATCAATATATTTCCTAACTGTAAATCAAATAAAATTGCAGATTGTTTGGATATTTTCCCTAGCAATTTCATGTTTGAAGTTGGTCTGGCTTGATTCTCTTTGATAGTATTTTGAACAATGTATTTATCCTATAAAATCCTCAGGGTACATGCATCTACCAGAAGGCAACCCAATTCCTGAAGAATAGACAATATTTCAAGTAGGAAGACTAGAGAAAGCCATCAGCTCTGTATCCCTTATAACCTTAGGCTAAATAAAACTCGGTCAAATAAGCGGAGTCCCTCAAGCCTGGGCAGAAAAAAATGTCCAGAGATTTGTACTAAGTTCAGTTTCTCTCTCTCATTCAATTCAATTAAACATACAATTATTGACTGCCAATGTGCAAGGAACCATGCTAAGCACCATATAGGGATACAGTGATGGGGCAGGCATTACTTCCCTCACAAGGAGCTTGTAGCCCAGTAGGAAAGATAAAAGCAGCACATAAATGAATGTAACCCAAGGAAAGGCATGCTAAATGCCATCGAGCATCTCCAAGAGTGGCTGAAACACAGAGAAGAGAGAAATTACTTGTTTGATAAAAATGGGGCAAGTTTCATTTTAGACAGCATAGGTAAACAAGGACATGAAAAAGAGGTAAGTTTCAGACACATGGAAATGAAGAAAATGGATATGTCAGGAAGAAGAAACACAATCAAAGAAATTAAATAGTATAAATAGTAAAACCACACACATATGTATATTAGATTTCCCTGGGTTCCTTTTCTTCTCTGGAAGAGGCGGCTGGAAATTCTCTGTTATGAACCAAAGTGGTGAGTTTTAGGGTTAGGTATTATATCTACTCTACAGAAAGGGTAAACAGAGCCTCTGAAAGTTTGTAAAGATTCTAGGAGAATATGTCTAGCAAGTGATAGAGATTCCCAGTACACCACAATGCCCACTTAGCCTGTCTTCTCCAACAGCAGCTGAATGAAGCCAGTGCCATCTCCATTGTCCACTTCCTTCCAAATGCCCAGCGGTGGGTAGCTCCCCATTCAAGTGAGGGCATCCCATCCCACCTGTTCAGTTCTCAGAAATCTCTGCCTCAGTTTAAGACATTGATAGAAGAATACTTTAAAAAGTCTATTTGGGTCATCTGCCAATGGGATCTCATGGGCCCGTCTATCTATCTGTATGTCAGGCTGCTTGGGGAAGACATGCAGCACCAATAAAAATCTTGTGAGCTTTTTCCAAAGAAATTAGTAAGCAAATAAAGTATATTTTATGAGACAGATAGTATCTTAAGTATTCTCAGTCTGACTCAAGAAATTATGAGCCCTCAAAAATCAAGCTGTGAGCATGTCATGTTATGGAATTTGAATTTTTGTAGAATATGGTAAGATAGTTGCGTACGTTTTCTCAGTAGAAAATACCTAACGGAAACATCTCACACATTTTCTTAATCACCAGACACTGTGACCAATAATACCTTCTTTGAAGATAGCTTACACATGCTGGTCACTATGATTAACTATCAGCATTTAGACCATTAGCTGATCTTAATGGTCAAAAATGAGCAATAGAAGAAACCGGTGTTTGAAACGCACAGGGCATAGGAATGGGAAACCCTATACTCTTGAGGGTTCAACTCTTCCTTCAAATTACTACATCTCATTTATTCAACAAATCTTTACTGTCAATGTAGAAAGGTAATAAATGGCAGAGGTTAGGAGTCTGGCTCTGACACCACACTAACCAGCTTCAAAACGAGCAGCACCACCTTGGGCAAACTACTTAACTTCCCTTTCCCTAAATTGCTTCATCTCTAAAATGGTCATGGTAAAAATGCCCAACTCACAGCACTGCTATAAGGACTAAAAGGGTTAATATGAGTAAAACAGTTAAGACAATATGTACATAGTACTAATGTACATAGTAATTATTGTTGCCTGCTATAACCCCGATGATGTGCCAGCTCCTCCTATCAGAACATTCATTTCCTATCATGATGCATGGTATTTTTGGTTTTAGGGAACTCCACCCTGCCTAGTCAACAGGTGGTATAGCAACCCTGGAAAATTAAGCACCAATAAAATAAACTTAGAATTTCATTCACTTTATCCATTTATCTCCTTAAATTTACATTCCATAGATGAAGGGATTATCCTAACACAGAATCGATACTTGGTTTATTTCACACACCGGAATCATCTGTAGAGCCCAGGAAAGCCTGAGGCTGGAGGAGAGGCATCAGCAAAAATGAAACTATTTCCTAAATCTTAAGCTTTGAGAGCTAGTGTGTTATGCTCTAGGGACTGCTTTTCTCCCAATGCCATTTAGCTTTCCCCTCCCAACATTCTCAATTCCTCTTTAATTCCAAATCAAAATACTCACAATTGTTCTTTAACGTAGATATGAGCACTTCAGTAAAAATAGCTGCTGAAAGACTTTAAAAGATTTTATTCACTTTAATACACCATGACTAATTGGGGAAAAGAGTAAACAAGCACATTAGGATTATGTCCGCAGGCCTATAACTGTTTCCCGGCACACTGGCAACATGTTAAGCAGAATTTTACAATACTGGGTAATGAGAAAAAAAATTCATTTGCTTGGTGAAAATCTCTATGGACCTAATTTTAAGGAGGAGGAAGGGGAGCTTTTATTCATTTTTTTCTAAACTAAATAATATCATCCATCACTTCTAAATACATTTTTTTAATTAAGAAAAAAAATACTAGAATGAAGAAGGGACCACATGAGCTGCCCAGATCCATTTCCTACCGTAATGTACATCACATTTTGAGAGTTTTCTCAGTGGAGGTTGTGGCATCTAGAAATACTTGCGAGAAAAATTTAAATACTGGAGGCAAAGGGGGTTTGGAGTATGTCAAAATTTAATGGAAGAAAAGCATTCTGCCTTTTGGGAAAGGTGATTCTTCTTAATGAAAAATCAAATGGCTTGAAACAAATTCTTATTTCACTACATCCCTAGGCAAAGTCCTATAGTAGATGCTATGGGAGTGAAATGGGTTGGCTGTGTCCCCACCAAAATCTCATCTCAAATTATAATCCCCAGATGTAGAGGAAGGGCTCTCTTAGGAGGTGACTGAATCATGGGGGTGGTTTCCCCTGTGCTGTTCTCCTGATAGTGAGTTCTCATGGGATCTGATGGTTTCATACACGGCAGTTTCCTCTGGGCTTTTCTTTCTGAACTGTTGCCATCTAAAACATGCCTGCTTCCCCTTCCACCATGAAAAGCTTCCTGAGGCCTCCCCAGCCATACGGAACTGTGAGGCAATTAAACCTCTTTCCTTTATAAATTACGCAGTCTTGGGTATTTCCTTCCTTCCTTCCTTCCTTCCTTCCTTCCTTCCTTCCTTCCTTCCTTCCTTCCTTCCTTCCTTCTTTCCTTCCTTCTTTCTCCTTCCTTCCTTCCCTCCTTCCCTCCTTCCCTCCTTCCCTCCTTCCCTCCTTCCCTCCTTCCTTCCTTCCTTCCTTCCTTCCTTCCTTCCTTCCTTCCTTCCTTCCTTCCTTTCTTCCTTTCTTTCTTTCTTTTTTTGAGATAGAGTTTCATTCTTGTTGTCCAGGCTAAAGTACAATGGTGTGATCTTGGCTCAGACTCACTGTAACCTCCACCTGCTGGGTTCAAGTGACTTCCCTGCCTCAGCATCCCAAGTAGCTGGGATTACAGGCATGTACCACCATGCCTGACTAATTTTGTATTTTTAGTAGAGACGGGGTTTCTCCAGGTGGCTCAGGCTGGTCTTGAACCCCTGACCTCAAGTGATCTGCCCGTCTCTGCCTCTCAAAGTGCTGGGATTACAGGCGTGAGCCACTGCACCTGGCAGTCTTGGGTATTTCTTCATAGCAGTGTGAACGTTGACTAATGCAGAGAAAACAAGGAAATTTAGGAGATAAAATCTCTTGCCTTCATGGAGATTCTAATGCAATGGGAGAGAAGAAAAATGTGTTTGAAAGTTAGCAGTAGGCACAGGACAGGTCATGTTAGGCTGTCAATGAGTAGAGCCAACAAGTCAATAAGTAGAGGCTCTTCACAGCGGGCACTAGAAAGCATCTCCCTGCTGATCTGAGTGGCCATGTCCCCATCACTCCAGGTGCTTTTCCCCTTCTATGACCAAAGCTGATTTCAATAACAAGAAGTCTGGTCTGGCCTTTTAGAATTAAATAAAAAATTTCCACACCAGACACTCTTGGGCTTTCATTAGGGCCTGCGTATGCCTGGCATGTGGTGCACACGCAGATAAGGATTATAAAACAGACTACAGCTTTCCATCCCTAGCATGTTTGATCTGTAAAGTAAGAATGCCAGTTGCTTTACTTGAAAGATTCTAGAGGTAGAGAAGCCTGTCTTAAAAGAGTCCAACAGTAAAGAGCTTTAAATTGGTTGTTCTGGGATAAATTCTATTGTGTGTACAACTAGATTTTGTCAGAAAAGTCATGGTTGTTCCACGTATGATGGCTTTGTTGCTCTTGGTAAGAGCCAAATCCTTGGATTTCTTGATACTGATTTCCAGATCTCAGGCTCTCCATTTCTACATACAATTTTCACTGAATTTCTAAATTTAAAAGGAAAAAAAAGATCTCTTTCCTACAATGTTAATATATAATCAGTCTAATTACCCCATTATAATTTTCCAAATATGTCTTTTTAGGTAAAATACCAAATTGTCAAAAACCAGTCAGTTTATAAACATTAGGTGCCTCTGTAAGCTGAACAGCTCACATTTTTGCAGAATATTCAGGCATTTCGTACTCGTCAACTTATCTTCTGGAAGTATCACCTAGAGTAAGAACTAATTTTATAAACAGAATCAATGAACAATCTCATGCCTCTGGATTAGCCATTCCTCCACTTCCTAATTTGATGCAGTAGAATAGAAGTTTTAGCCCAGTATTGCCTTGTCTTCAGTTTCTTATATGCCTAAATTTGGCAGTTTAGCATTTATGTCACTGTAGGAGGATATTGAACCCAAGAAACTGTTGAAGCACACTAGACTAGGAAGAAACTATTTGCTGTAAGCATTTGGCAGATGCACTGTAAACCCCACCCAAGAGAATCAATTGCCTGACATAACAATTCAGTGGATACTTCCAATAAAGACTATGGCATGAGGACACATGGAGCTCCTACTGCTAAAGCTAAACACCTATCAATGAAATTTAAAACAAAATTCAGGGGGCAGAGCCATACTCAAAAAAAAAAGATTCACACCTCTGTGGACCAAACTTTGAACTGAAATGTACACAACTGAGTGGAGACCAGAGGCGTCCAGTCCTGCTGGGTCAGGACTGAACAGAGGCTATAATGACCTGGTGTTCACAGCCTCAAATAACAGGGACCAAAAGCCCTTCACAGCAAAGGTCAATAAACTAAAGATCACTGCAGGAACCACTGGCTGAGGCAGGACATTCTTGCTACAGAGCAGCGGTTGAGAACTCTGTGGTTACCACTCAGCACTGTGACTACTGATTGATTGGGGTAGAGGGAAAGAGCAAAGCTACCAGCCACCAAACACAGGTGCTAGATTGAAACTTCTTCAAACCTAGGAAGAGAATCTCAAGCAGTCATAAGAAGGCCTAATTCTCAATTATTGACCTCTAGAAACCAAAAGGAAACAACTACAAAAAATTTGGACAAGTAGTAATCTTAAAGAAAAAAAAATCACAAAACGACTAAAAAACCAAACCAAAGCAAACCAAAACCATTCAAGATGAACTTGCAAACAAAAGGTATAATAAAGTATCTAAGTGAATACAATCTATGCCAAAAATATTATAAGGAAAACAAATAAAGGTCAAGTTCTACAGAAGAGGCTTGTAGAAAGGATTTTTGGAAAGGTAAAAAAGGAAGGAAAATTTTGTGAAAGAGAAACACCATATGCAAAATCGTGGAAGCTGAATGTGGAATGTTGCTCGGTCGCTGGTTAAGTATCAGAGCATTAAGAAAACAGGAGTTAGGAGTAGTGGGAGACAGAAATGTGCTTTATAAATTGACATGGGGCCAAACCATGCTGGTATGTAAATACCAGGAATAGAAGCTGAACTTGATTTCTATATAATGGCTGCAGGACAAAGATGTGATAAGCAAGGTGGTAGCATTTGCTGGAAGGACTAGAGGACTGTGGGATCCTCAGACATTTGGGGAGGTGATAAGAGTGGTTAAGACATAACATGACGACGTCTGTGCCATGATGGTACAATAAAGATGGAAAGAGATGATTTGAAGGTAAAATTTGTAAGGAACAGATTGGGTAAGCCACTGGGGATAAACAAGAGGGAAAATTTAAATATTTTAAGTCTGGGAGGCTAGTGCCACTAAAGCAATGGTGAAAATAAGAAGAGGCATTCCCCTAGGAATTAAAAAAAAATCTAATTTAGTCATGCTGTTTTTTAACATTCTTATTTTATGTTTATTACATCTTTAAAATATTATAAGCAGGAACATGGAGACGACATTAGATGGCTAAATACTCATCATCAAGATTTCACAAATGTATACATTTTGTTAAAATTGCATTAGATATGTTTAAAGAAATAAAATAATACAGATACTATTCTGGACCAGCTTCTCCAACTCCTATCCCTCCCTGTTCCCCCAAGAGGCAAGCACTATTCTCAAATGGAGGTTGTTATCCTCCTGCTGTGCAATTTTATGCTTTCCCCACATTTGGATATTCTTATAATCTACAGTATTGTTTTGTGTGCTTTAACAATTCATATAAAATTATGCTGCACATCTTTCTGTTTTAAAGATCTATTTTTATGGTAGCTTTCAGTTCTCAACAAAATTGAGAGGAGGGTACAGAGATTTCCCATATGTCTCCTGCCCTCCCACATGCGCAGCCTCTCGCACTATCAACACCAGCGTGGTACATTTGTCACAACTGAATCTACACTGATGCATCATTATCACCCAAAGTCCATAGTTTACATTAGGTTCACTCTTAATTACTTTTCATTCCAAGAGTTTGGACATATGTATAATGACATGTATCTACCATGCATTAATATTTTTTGCAACTTTTTTTGTACTTTTATGCTTTGAACATGTATTCATATTAATACAAGGAGAGCTAGTGTATTGATATATCATATTTGAGGGAAATTAGATATACTGAAGGTTAGGTGAAGGACAGGAACTGTTAAGTACTGATTTGAAGCCTATAAACATATAGGGAATAATTGAACTCTGAGTATAAATGTGTTCTCCAGGCATCCAATAGACTTTGAGGTTTTTCAGAGCAATGACCCTGTCTCATTTATCTTTGAAAGCTCCATTGTGCCAGTCATGGTATGATACTCAATAAATAATTGTCAAATGGATAAATAAACAACTTTTTCTCCTTCTGGAGAATATACAACACAGCTTGGAAACTGGCAGCCAAAGGCAAAATTTGAACTATAAGTGAATTTTGTTAGCCAACAGTGTATTTTTAAAAATTGAATAAACATTTTAGATTGGGAGATTTCCCGTTAAAAAAAAAAGACAAAACAGATTCCTGGGCTTTACTGCAACATCTAAATATCTGACAATACCTGGCTTGTATTTCAGCCTGGCAACAATTAAAGTGAGTAGCTGCAGGCCTCCTTAAACAGAGACTGCAAGTTTCCAGCATGACACTACCACTACCTGGTACCTCTCTGACACCAAGACCAACTGTCCCCTACCATGGATTACTGCTTGTACTCTTGTTTTTCTTATGGTAGGGGATATTTCACTGTAGCTTCTAAGAAAGAGGGAAAAAAATTAAAATGGACTGAAAGGTCCCAGTGTTTCATGCAAAACTGGTAGGAACATATTTCTTTGCAAAAGTGAAGGCTGTATCTGTAGGTGTTTAATATGCAAACAGCGTATCTAGGTCATGGGGAATGGCACTTATTTATTAATTAAATAAATTTTAAATGCCCCGTTCTTGTAGGTATTTCAGTTTCCAACCCAACCTCCTCTTCTCAGGTACTTTTAGAAATGTAGTATTTACATGAACTTTAAAGAAAAGGAGTTTTCTCTTTGGCATTTCAGTCATTTCAGTAGTCTTACTTGGTTTTCATCCCAATAGAAAATTCTAAAAACCTGGAAACCTTGCTAATCTCCATTTTCTCTACTGGATTGACCCAGTAGAATCAGCCATGATTCTGAAATAACTTATTATTAGTAATTATTTCTAAAAATTGAAACCAGTTTGATTTTGATGTAAATAAGAAAAAAATGGGAGCAATTCATTTTAACTCTAACTTTAGGATTGCCAGTTATAGGGAGTTAATCAAAAGGTTAGGTTTGCCTCACCAAATTGCCATTTTTAAATGATGTAAGACAGCTCTCTAAATGGCAATTTCTCAATCAAGGATAATCATCAGCAAGGGTCCTGAAAGGAAGATAATGATGAGAAGTAGCTGCCAGCCTGTACTGAAGGAGGACCCCACCCCACCCCCCGCAACACCCACCGCCCCACCGCGCAAGTGCGGTTGAACCACTTTTGACTTTGGGATGGGAAGGCAGTGGCTTTAGCACCCAATCCTCATAACTGGACAGAATGGAGTGTCAAAAAAGGTGGTGGGGATTGGCTGGCTTTATGTCTCGAGTAGGGTGTCCTTCTGTCCTAAAATGAGCCTCTATTCAAGCTTTACTAGGATCATCAGCTTAGATGAAATAGGTCTTTTAGGTCCATCACATTAATAGAAGTTTATTTTTGTTGAAAACATAGTCTTCTGTTAGAAAGTATTGTTTATTAGACTTAAAATTAGGGGCATCTGATGCTTGTTGGAGAAACAGATTCCAAAAACCACACCATCCCTCATCCCATGTTTGTATGAATTCAGATGGTTTATTTCCAGCCACGATGGATTTCCTTTCCATGGCATTTTAAAGCTATTCCCCCATATCTAACATGTACTTAATGGCCATGAAATTGTATGAATCTTCCTAGATGGATAAGAGAAAGGCAACAGACAAACCACAATGGCCGTAATGACTCCAAAGCCACAGGAGGGGTTCTATCTTAGGGGATTTTAAAGTTTGCTCTTAAATGTCTGAAAAAGTCATGTTTTAAGAATTTAACTTAAATTTTGGCTCTTACAGAAACATAAAAGATATTTTAAACTTCATTAGTCAGTAGTTTACTGTTTTCTCATACCCATAGAAGGTAAATCCTTCCTGATAAACCCTTAAGGGGAAATTCTCTGTGTTTAAAGTGTACTTATTAGTGAAAGTAATGGTATGAAATTTCAAAAGTTAAACATAAATAAACATTATATATATGAATATTTATACAACTGACTTGTTAATGCAAAAAAAACCTCTGAAAACTAAAGACAAAAAAAATTATTAAGAATGATACAACTGATACACAAGATTATTGCTACTATTAATTAGCAAATTGCTTTGAGAACTTAATGCAACCCACGCTAACTGTAGGTCTGGGATGAGGACTCTCTTTGCAGCTAGAGAAGATTCTTGCAATAGTGAAGAAATGTCTAGTAAGTAAAGTACAGTGGTAATTAAAATTGTAGTCTTGTATTCTTGTAATCTATTCCTTTTGGGAACATCTTGGAGGTGTGACTGCATAAGGATATGATAAGCAACCAACTTAAAATCCTTCATCTAAAAAGCAGCTCCTGGCCAGGCACGGTGGCCCATGCCTGTAATCTTAGCATTGTAGGAGACCAAGGCAGGAAGACTGTTTGAGCCCAAGAGTTTGAGACCTGGGCAACATAGGGAGAGCCTATTTCTAAAATAAATAACATAAAATAAAATACAGTAGCCAGGTGTAGTGGCGTGCACCTGTAGTCCCAACTACTTGGGGGGCTGAGTGGGAAGGATTGCCTGAGCCTGGAAGGTTGAGGCTTCAGTGAGCCGTGATCACGCCATTGCACTCCAGTCTGAGCAATACAGTGAGACCCTGTCTCCAAAAAAAGAAAAAAAATACATAAAAGGATAAAAATAAAAAGCAGCTACTGAACTCCTTGAAATAAAATAAATTAGCCAGGTGTGGTGGTGTGTACCTGTGGTCCCAGCTACTTGGGAGGCTAGGTGGGGAGGATTGCTTGAACCTGGGAGGTTGAGACTTCAGTGAGCTGTGATCATGCCATTGCACTCCAGTCTGAGCAACATAGTGAGATCTTGTCTCCAAAAAAAAAATATAAAAGGATAAAAATAAAAAGCAGCTCCTGAACTCTTTGCCTTGCTTACCCTGCTCTAGCAATACTGTCCCCTGTGATGATCCTTACATGCCAAGTTCATTCCTGTCACATGGCTTTTGTACTTGCTCTTCTCTCTGTGTAGAATAGTCTACCCCAGATAGTCATGTGGCTTTCATGTCTTGGCTCAAATATCATCTAATCAGAAGCTGTTACTGACTACTCCATTTCAAATAGTGCTTCCCCCCAACTCTGTAACCCCATAACCCCTGTTAACTTTCTGCATAACAGTGAGTGTGCATTATTTGAATGTGTTTATTGCTTTACTCTGCCATTAGAAGTGAAGCTCCATAGATGCAGGATCAAGGCCTGTGTAAACCTTACACAGCTTATTTGCTGCTGTGTAAACCCTCACCACCCAGAGTTTTATCTCACACATAGTAGGCAATAAATTTTTGTGAATAAATGAAGCTGCCTTGGTACATTCCTTTTTGAAAACAACTTTGCTCTGTTTCTTTCATAATAGAATATTTAAAAGCTACATTTCCACATGCATTAATACAGTGTCACATAATCCTTGAGGATGTGAAATTAAGTATTAATCCTTGAGGATGTTTCCATTTTATAAGCTTCTAAAAAAAAACATATGCACCAGTCTCTGTATTGATTCTAATTTAATATAAACTCTATATGTACACATAGAGTTTATATTATATAGAACAATTCTTCTTCCTTTAAAATTGCTGTCATTCTCACAGTGTATTTAGTATGTTCTCTAAACATGGACATTTTAAATATATATTTCTTGAAGGACCCAGTTTTGTACCATACACTCAGTAAAGGCTCAATAACTATTAACTCTTGGTGAACTGTTGCCATGCAATTCTCTTGTAAACTCTCTCTAGTGGAAAAGAAAAAGCAGTTCTACCTTGCTTTTAGACCAGAAAAATAGTCTTATATGGTATAAACTCCCAAAATGCATCTCGAGTTAACACACAGTTTCAACACACAAAATAAACAAAGGGTTGTTTTTCTATTACAATCATTTTATTTGCTATACCAAGATAGCATCAGAATAAATCAATATTCATGCTTCTTTAGAGAGAAAAACTATTCTATCTATTGTTTTCTATGATTCTCATGTTGATTCCTAAACTGCATAAAATGCAACAGCTTCAGCCCAACTATTCTCTGGTGGACTGTTAGCCATCTTTGAAGTAAGGACTCAATATTGTGTTCTTGTTAGAATTTTTGACTATCTTCAAAAATTAATTTGGCTATTAAAATGGTCTATAAAATTAATACCCTAAAAGAATAGCTAAACACTGAAATCAATATAACATATCTCATATTATAATAATGCGCCTACACATTCAAATGAATGACTGTACCTTAGTACTTGAATATTTATCAGTGTGTTTTTATGTCATGGGTAAACACTGAATGCGGTTTGAGGCACTGAGGAAACATGATTAAATTAATGGAATTATCCTCTGATATTTAAATCAAGAACTTATCCATCAGCTAATGACAAAATATCGATTATTATTAATCAAGGTCTATTACTTAAACAAGTTTGTATTGTACAATTACAACATTTTAAACATTTATATTTCATGAAACTATAAGACTACCTAATTGTACAAAATTTTACAAAGCAATTTCCATACACATTTCTCATAAACCATTTTCAGCCCACTGTTTCATACGGCAGCATATAACCATACATTCCTGCTGTAGGAAATGATGTTTGAAAAACAAGGCTAAGTTATTCGTTTATTGTCAATTTATTTTTATTTAGATATTTATATTATTGCCTGCTATGTGCTAGGTATTGAGGATACTGAGAGAAATAAGATATGGGCTATGCCCATTAAAGTAATGGCTATTTTTGCAGAGAATCCAATAAATTTTTGTGTATATGTTTATATATGTGTATATGTTTATGTATATAGGTGTAAGTATTACACATACCTACACACAAATTATATATATATGCATCACATGTATACAAATATATATTATACAAATATATCGTCTTATCTCTCTAGGCTATAGTTATACTCTGAACACATATAAATATTGAAGTTGGAATGAATGTTATCATTTTAGGACAATATACAGATAAATAATGGCTTCCCTGGAAACATCAGAAACAAGCTTAAGTTTCCAGCTGTGATGCAACTAGAAACTGAGAAATACTTGAAAAAATTGCTCCTATACAGGAATCAGAAAGCAGAATTGTCCTTCAAATTAGGAAGCAACTTCCATAGCCAATTTGAGAAATTCCAGGAATAGCTTCCTATGCTGAGTATCGACTGGCCAAGGAGTGTACAGTTCTTCCTTTGGAGATTTAAGCCATCTAAAATTCCCAGTGAAAAAGGCTACGTGTTTGGAAGAGTGAAACAACCAAAATCTCTTAAGAGTTAATGTCTCAAAAAAGAGACTACTTCCATTCAACAACGGCAAAAAGATGGCTCTGAAAGCAAGGTTTTATGAAAAGGAAAGCTTCGATTTTGGCAAAAAAAAAAAAAAAAAAAGAAGGGGGGTGGGAAGATGAAAGAAACAAAACAAAACAAACCATACTGTCAATTTGACTTGAGGGAGGTCCTGTCTAGACAACTCAGCATAATCTTTTTCAAAACCTCAGAGAGCTTCCGTATGAACATTAAACTCCATATATTTTACCTTTGGTATTATTTAAAATTTCACTGGAGTGATAGGAAAGATAGGATAATTCATATATTTTCTTTTACCCAAACAAACATTTTTCTGAGTTTTTGTCTAGTTTTACTTTTAGCATTATAGTAGTACCATCTCAAGCCTGTACAATGGCCAGCATTCTAGTTATATAGTTATCAACCCATTTTTCTTTCCATCTCTGTCCTAAAGATATTTTAAGTCAAATGATTAATTCATACCAAAAATCATCTTTGGCACTTAATATAATCATTTCAAGATTTCACTGTGTAGTATTTGGAATAGTAAAATTTTGGCCAGGTAAGATTTATATAGAGCAAAGTTCTTTTCCTTCTCATATGTAATACTGCAACCATTCCCACCCTGGGTTCAGTGAAAGAATGAAGCCCTATTATTCTAATGTATCCATACTCTTGTGCACATAGAATGATATTAATTGTGTATCGCCATTGGAAGAATTAACAAAACAATCGATCAAAGCATTTTTCAGTGTACTACAGTTCAGATGAGGAATCCACGTTAAGAAAGACCGAGATTTAC
Organism: Callithrix jacchus; assembly: GCF_049354715.1. Classification (NCBI taxonomy): domain Eukaryota; kingdom Metazoa; phylum Chordata; class Mammalia; order Primates; family Cebidae; genus Callithrix; species Callithrix jacchus. The sequence continues at coordinate 52,560,845 of NC_133510.1, read as the reverse complement.
TCCAACCAAAATGTCCTTCTAGAGAGGTTTTCCCTCTAACCATGGTTGACTAATATCTACTAATCCTGACTGCCCCCTTGTTATTTTTCCAGTTCATTGTTGCTGTAGTCAAAAATCTTGCTTCTTCCCTTTCCCTCTTCTCTCCAGTTTCTCTCTCCACTTCCCCGTTCTATACCTCTGGCCCTCAAAAGTCTATACAAGTTAAACACAGCATGGTAGAAATCGTGTATAAATTTTTTGACTTCACATCTTTTCAGTATTGTATTCCTTTAGGGGCAAAAAAGGGGGGGTTTAATATATTTCTGCTAGAAGCTGATAAGTCAAGATTCTTGTGCACTGTTATACAATTTCTCCAAGGGGAAGCACAGAAGCACACCTTTCTTTAGATGATAGGGTGAATTATTTCATGATACACTTCCATATTTTGTGGTTATGCAGGCCTGTCCCTTCCTAGGATTTGGTAAGAACTGCTTTAAAAAATTTCCATTGCTTACTTAAATGTTGAAAAAGAGCTCATGAAATTAACCTCTTCCTACCAGAATACTAGATATTCTATCCTACAAACAAAACAACGGTAAGCCTGAAACACTCAATCTAATCTCTTGCATTAAGGAGCTAGTTTTCCACTGTTGATTACTGGTCCACTCTTCTTTATCTCACTGGGAAGAGGTTAGACTTTTTGTTGTGTTCATTGATCTTTTTTGCCTTTGATTCCATAAACAGGAACCATCTATGAGTCAAGCTATACAATCTTGGATTAAAGCCCAGGCTATTAACGCTTTTTCAAAGGGTTTGCCATAATACTACTGTCAGAATCAGTTTGGATAAGAATGCTTGTTTGACAGATCAAACTCTAATTCTAAATTGTATAGCATTCCCTTTCTTGTTAACCTTTATCACAGCAGCTTGATAATGTTCTGAGATCAACTGGAATTATGCCCACAAGCACTACCAAATTGAAAGATGACTATCAGCCTTTATTTATGCCATTGTTTTATTATGAGGTTGTATTGATTAATTATTGCTATGAAGAGCTTAGCATAGATACATTAAAGATAAAATGGTTATATTTAGTGAACATTCTCTAACATATAAATGAAAGACTGAGCCTCTCCCCAAAAGTTTACTTATTCAGTGATATGGGGGAGATTACATTCTGCAGAGAACTTAACTTGCCAGGCTTTGGGAGAATTCAAAAATAGAGTATGTGAGGGTCATCTGCCTCTTTCACCATCTGTGTGGCCAATGTGTAATAGCTGCCTTTTAAATGTTATGAATTCAAATAATCTCTTTTTGCTTTGTGACACAGAGCTTAATGGTTTGACAGAATTGACTTGAAATTTGATAGATTCAAAATGCAGACAGCTCTGCACCTTGGAGTTATGTGTAGGGTGGGTGAAGGAGTTCAATTCAGCTACAGATATGTCGGTAGTTTATTTCTGCACAGAAGTGAGTGGGGAGACTCTGTCTAGGAAATAACTTGTTATAATCCTAAATATTTATAACAAAGTGGAAACTTTGCCTTCTACATATCTGAACTCTAAAGCATGTGTGTCTAATTTTGTAAACAATACCAGAGAATACTGGCACAGGAGGCAATTCTCAAAATTCACTGCAACATTTTCCCTTTGCACCTGCCAAGTATGCACTTGAAACAACTTGCATTTGAAAGCCACTTTCTAAGGATCCAAGAACGGCCAGCACGTCTATGCTCCAATCTGTGTTGAGGTAAATGAATGCTTTTCAAAACCTGGCTTCTGCAGTGCTAGTGCACTTGAAGAAAGGTCCTATCACCAAATAAATTGGTACAATACTGGGTTAAACAAAATTAATTGGATTTATTTTCTATTGGATTTCTAAGGGTCTTTAATATGCTAATATAGTTTTGAATCTACAAAAGGGAGATTACAATTTGTTGCATTTCCAAGATAATTTAACTCAACCCCATTTCTGATGGAGTAACTATTAACATCTAGCAGTCAGTTTTATGAAGAACAAAGGTTGGAAAACACTGAGCTAGAGTTCCAAAAATCGATATGCCCAGACTTTACTCCCTGTATTTCCTGAAGAAATTACTTCTCTGCATTATGACATTATATTGTGCCGTTGGCTTTTGCAGTGAGTCAACAGAGAACAAGTTTCAAAAATAACTATCTTTTTGCCATACCATAACTGTAGTCTCTAACATACATTAGATAAACATTCACAGCATATATTCCTTCTAGAATGTGTTGCCAGGTATGATTATCTCTCTAAGTTTATTAATGGTCAGTGAGGTTTATAAACACAGTAAGAGCCTCACCTACCTAACCCTCAAATGCTAGAGAACTCAACTGTGCCTAAATATAACAAGAAACATATTCTGGGTTGCTGAAAAATTTTCTTCCTGGATAATATTTTGTGTCTTTGGATTATAATTGAATATCTTGATGTTTAGTTTCCTTATCATTAAGTTGGGTTAATAAATTTTACCTTAATAATTGTGGTGAAGAATGTAAGTCATAAAAATTTAATTGACATAAGTTACATAGTATACCTAGTTCAGTATCTCAATTATAAGCATGGAATATATGGTAGCTATTATTATTAGTAATGTTAATATTACTTTTGTTTTGTTTTTCCTTTTAATGTTAATAGTACAGAAGAGTAAAAGACAAAAAGTAAAAGTTTTCTTCCTCCATTCTTTCTCTCCCTCCTTTCCTTTCCTCAATTTTTTTTTCATTTTACTGCTTTATTTTTCAAACTTCTGAAAATGCTAATATACATGTTGCAATTTCTTGGCTTACCAGGGTTTCTTTTTCTTTTGTCTCTTTTCTTTTTAGACATTTTCTTTTTTCTTTTTAGACAGGGTCTTGCTCTGTCACCCAGGCTAGAGTGCAGTGGCACGATCACTGCTCACCAGATTAGTATCGACCTCCCTGGGTCAAGAGACCCTCCCACCTCAGTCTCCTAGGTAGCTGGCATGCACCACCACACCTGCCTAATTTTGTGTAGAGAGAAGGTCTTGCCATGTTACCTGGGCTGGTCTTAAACTCCTGTTCTCAAGCAATCTTCCCATTGCAACCTCCCAAAATGCTGAGATTATAGGTGTTAGCTACCACACCTGGCCAAAATAAACTTTTTATTACAATATAGCACACACAAAGAAATGTGCACAATTTAAAAACAAACAACTCGATGAGTTTTCAGAAAGTGAACATACCCATATAATTGCAACTTAGAATAAGAAATAGAACATTTCCGTTATCCCCATAAGTGTCCCTCTTGTGTCCTCTCTGAAGTTAACCACTCCCCTGACTTCTGCCCTCATAGATGATCCAACATGTTTTTGAACTCTGTAATAAACGAGATCTTATACATTTTTCCCATTTAGCTTCTGTGACTCAACATTATGTTTGTGAGAATCATGCATTTTACTGCAGGGTAGAGTAGTGCTTTCTTTTTAATTCCACATAGTATGCTAATAATTACTAAATGTATTTATCCATTCTACTATTAAGAAATATTTGGGTTGTTTCCAGTTTTGTGCCACAATGAACAGTGCTGCTAGGGCCATTCTTGTACAAGTCTTTTGAGTCACATATTATGCATTTGTCTTGGGTATAAAATGAGGAGAGGGACTGCTGGGCCGTATGATATATATACATTCTGTTTCAGATACTACCAAACAGTTTTCCAAAAGTAACAGTACCAAATTATACTGCTATGAGCAGTATATGAAAGTTTCAATTGCTTTATATCTGGGCCAACTTTTTATAATGTCGGTCTTTTTAACTGTAGTCTTTTTTGTCTTACTATGTCAACTTCACATGGCATTTTACAACATATTCTATGTAAGTTAACACAGTTAGCAGCCCTATACGTCCCTTATTTGTCTTTCCTCTACAAACATAAAGCTAGTCAGGTATGTAGCTATCCTTATATTGTAAAAATTTATATTAACAACATTTATATTCCCTTCCTAATTATAACTGAGTTTTATGCTTTCTCTATAGAGATAGAATATAAAAATTTAAATATAAATAATAAAATTATAATTATACAAATATTTTTCATTGCAGAATCAAATAATATGATGGAATCACTAAAGCAGGAGATGCATTCTATGTTCTTAAATCTGTGCTACTCAGTGGAGACTCTTCCAAGCATAAAGGTCAAGTTTATTTGCCAAAAGCTTTTCGAAAACACATTTTACATTGCTTCATATCTGGATTTTTTTACCTTCTTGCCCAACTTTCATCCCCCTTAGGATTTCTGTTTGCCTTTTTCTTGTTGACAAAAGAAAAATTATATCTTTATCATTAATTTTCTACATTATTAAAATTCTATCATATTATAATTAATCATTACTAAGAAATCCACATTCTTCATCAGGCCTTCTGCCTTGACTCTGATGATTTGTTCTCATGTGGATTGACTGTACTCTATCTACTGTAACTGTCATTCTGGGGTATCATCCCGTTGCACTCTTAAATTAGATCCACAGCTTCTTGACTTTCACACTTTCCTAGATTACTTCTATATATATATTTGCTTAAGTATACTCTCCAGTTGTTTTCTCCCAAAAGCATGTGTTGGATTTAAATTTTCTGAATCATTGCATACCCAAAAATGTCTCTATTTTATGCTTACCCTTGATAGACAGTTTTAGGTTTGAACTGTTTCTTCTCAAACATTGAAAGCATCTTTTTTAAAGGATCTGGTACTGATAAAAATCTGACACAAAGTTGATTCTAATTCCTTTATAGGAAACCTATTTTTATTTTCCTTGAGAAGTTCTTAGGATCTTCTCTCTTTCCATTGTGTCCTGGAAGAGGATTTGTTTAGTCTTTGTTTAGTAATTTTGTTTAGAGCTCAAAGGGCCCTTTGAATCTGAAAACATGTTTGAATTTGGAGAATTTATATCAATCATTTCCATTAAAATTTCTTTCCTGTTTTCTCCTCTGTTCTCCAAATGCTTTTAGGTTGATGTTGTATCTACCCAATTGATCTTCTATGTACCTATGTTTTTAAGTATTTGCCTTAACTTTGTCAACTGTTTCTTTTAGTGAATATTAATTTTAGCAGTCATAATTTTATATTCTGTGAATTCTGCATATTTCTTTTTTGCTCCCTTGTCATAGCTGGTTATGCTTTGTGGAGGTGATACCTTCTTGAATGCAATATTCACTTGGATGCTTTTGAGGCCACTCATCAGAATATCTAAAAAATACATCATTTGTTCTTGAATCACCTTTTGTTTCTCAGGTCACTTGTTAGTCCCCAAATGTCAGTGATCCCTAGTTAACAATTTACATTGATTAACAAGAAACTAAGTTACCTAATACAAGTAGCTGGTGTGAGTTATAGCACTACGCTTTCTTAACCACTTTTTCCCCAGGATAACGGGGCATGATCACTGGCAGACTTCACCGCAAGGCCTCAGGCAGGAGACAGGCAGCAGGGCGAGCAGGCGGTACACTTGCTTATTCCTCAACTCCACACCAAAGTGGGGAGGGTGTTCGTAGGGCGTCATCACTACAGATCCATGAATTTCTTAAGAGACTGGCTTTATAATTTTAGATTAGGGAACATTACAGAAGGTGATGAAGGTGAGGGAGGTAACTTGCTCAGCTGCTCCATCCTTCAAAAAAATCATCTTGTTCTCTGCCTCCTTCCTATTCCTAATTTCTGAAAACAACACAAGTTTGAAGCCTGCCTGTGGTTCCATCACCAGGAAGTGTGGCTCCTTCCTCTAGTTTTCTTGTATTTGCTCTGGATTGTAATGTCTGCTTGGTTTATCCACTCTCCATCTTCTAGAAATTTCTGAAAATCTCTGGTCTCTTGATACCCTTTCTCCTATTTTTAGAACTGTCTTCTTTATTTATGCTAATATTTGGGATGTTGCTGAGGCAAAACTGTGTGGTCAGTGTGCCTTGATTCATTAATCCTGATACAGATTTTAACATTTGGAGGGTATACATTTAAAATAAACAGCATCTACATAAAATATCATCAGGAATTAATCACTCTTGGAAACTATCTTTACTCTGATACTTTCTGAGTCTTCATAGCTTGTGAACCAAATTTATCAACAAACCATTTAGAAAAACAAAGGCAATAAATAAAATTCATTTTTGATCTGTATGAGATAAGCTAGCTTTATAGATTAGGAAAGACTCAATTCAATCAGAAACTCTGTGGGGTCCTAGATAGTCCCCAGACTGAATTCAATTGGGAATTTTGGCACGCAGAATTTAACAACAGTTTGTCCTTCAGTCTCCAGATGCCTGGTGCTGCTCCTGGTCTCCTGCCAGTATTTTCCTCCAGATAGCCTTGAGCAGGCTTTGGGAGGAGGAGGGGTAGGAGGAAGATATGGAACACCCCTCCAGTTAAAAGAAAATTGGGAAATCAGCAGATGTAACAGGATAGTAAACACCCTCAGTAAAGGTCGGTGCAGGAGTGGCTCATGCCTATAATCTCAGCACTTTGGTAGGCCAAGGTGGGAAGATAGCCTGAGCCCAGGAGTTCAAGATCAGCTTGGGCAAACATAGGGACATAGGGAGACCTCATCCCTACCAAAAACAAACAAGCATAATTATACCAACGTGGTGGCGTTCTAGCTACTTGGGGGTGGATTGGTGGGGAGGCTGCTGATGTGGGAAGACTGCTCGGAACTGGGGGTGCTGGAGGCTTTAGTAAGCCAAGATTGCACCACTGCACTCCAGCCTGGGCAACAGAGAGACCCTGTCTCAAAACAAGCAAATAAGCAAACAATAAAAATATCTTCAGAATATTCCTGGAGCTTACTTTATGTGATGTGAAAAATCAAGAACTCTGATTAGAAGGAAAGGCACTATCCGAAACACTCCAAGTCTAAAACAAATGTGTGGGGCTGGTAAACCAGGAGATCTTTAAAAATTAACATTATCCATCCAACAGATACTTATCGGGCATTTTCCTTGCACCAAATACTTTGTACTTGCCAGTGACATAATGATAAGTAAAGCATGGATACTAATTTTTGAAGAATTCATAGTCTGATGGTTATATACAAACAAAGAATTACCATCAAATTTCAAAAGCATAATGAAAGCCATCTATATAGGTTTTATAAATACACAGAGCAAGAGTATCTATTCAGTGGTGTGCTAGCAAATGTCTAATAAGCGGCTTTGTTAGAGGTAAAGGGATGCCCTGATTTACAGCATTCACCAATTTCTCTGGTGTAAATACTCCCACTATAGCCAATTTTAATCTACCAACTTGATGTCACTGAATGTGGAATGGCTAAGAGATGTGCAGCACACTGTTATATAGTAGCTCTCCCACACAGATACAGTAGACTTCAAAAGTATAGAACATATAGTAATGACTAGAAAGTGATGAATTGTTAGTATTTGTTACCTATGTTTTTAATGTGAATTAATTATAAATTTATATGATTTTAAATAATTGTGTTTAAAAGCTAGTTCAAAAAATTCTTCAACCTTTAACAACTGGCTCCACAGAAGGTGACTTCAACCACTTAAGTCTACTCTTCATAGTGGGCTAGGGCAACAGACTTCCTGAACCATGCAAGCGAGGGTGAACTCCTTTGCGTAAGTAGGTGTATGTCCATTAGAACTGGAAGAAGAAAACTAACAGAAGAGAAGAGGGAGCAATGAGAAGAGCTGAGATGCTCAGAATAGTGCACTTTATACAACCAAAGAAGAACAACGTTACAACCCTGGCTTTCAACTATTCTCTCCATACAATAATCTTCTATATAAGGGGAGAAGGAAGGGAGAAATCAGCCCTTAGCTCCCTAAATAGGAAGGACAGAAAAACCACAAGAATATTACAATATTCGTTTCATCCCCATGGAACATTCCTTCCAGTCCATGCTGCTGTGGACTGCCAAGGAAGGCAGAGTTGACTCAACAAAATAATCCACTGGAAATCCTAAGTGAGCAGTGGCACTCATAACTTCACACAGGGCTGGTGGCTCAGATTTGCTGATGGTGTTCAAGCAGTTCTGTGGAATGTGAGTCACTTAGGAGTATACTCAACAAATGATTGAGTCAACTGTCATTTTTAAACTATGTTCTCAAAACGCTCACAAAAATGTATACACATAAGTGTGTTATAACCTGTATCAGGCCTCTTTTGATTGCAACTGACAGAAAGACCTGGCTCTAATGGGCTTAGGTGTTAAAGACATTTAATGTCTAACTTAACTGAAGAAGTATAGGGGAGAGCTCAGAGCTCCCTTAAGGTAGTTCTAGATCAGGGGTTGAAGTGATGACACTCAGATATGCTATCTCTTTATCTTTGGGATCCACTGCGATTTTCAGACAGGCTCTGCCCTCAAAGTCATACGAAGTCTACAGCAGTTATATAACCCTTATAGCTGCTCGGCTTCTCACTTCCAACAGCTGAGCAAAATTCCTGGGCTTGTCTCTGGCTGAAATATGTCTGATTCCAAAGGCACATTGCGGCTCTCTATGAAGCTGCCGATAGGTTAGGTCCATGGCTCCCAGACTCAGCTAACACAGTAAAGTCACCTGGAGAACGTGTTAAAATTCCAAAGCATGGGTCATATAAATCACATTCTCTGGGGTTGGACGCAGGCAACATTATTTTCTTAAGCTCCTGAGGTAATTCCAATGCAGAGAAAAATTTAGAAACCCCTAGATTGGGTGCTCATAAAAACAGGAGATTTTTAGAGTTGTCTACTGATTTACTAAGAAAGTCAAGTCTGGTTAATTTCCTTAATGTCCACCTCTAAGTCTTGCTTCCTGTGTTTTTCAGTCTCTGTGACAGGAGTGTCCCCCTCGCTCACCCTAGCTGGCTGCCATCTGTATCCTGGTCTCACACTTACCCTGTCTTGTTTGGTTCTAGAGTTCATCCCTCTTCTAGTTTGCATCTAGAAATTCTGCCTTCCTACTGGTTCTATCCTTTAAAAAAATGCTCAGATTTCTCTCATCCTATAATAGCCTTCCAAACTTCTTAGAATAGTGATCTGTCCTCATTGCCTTTAGGTATGCAGAGAATTCTTATCTGGTTTGGACATCACTACTCTGTGAAAACTGTTCTCTCAAAGGTCAGCAATGACCTACTTACAAAACTGAAAGGCTGCTTCTCGCCTCTCCTTCTCTCATCTTTGCTTTGCTTTTTGGATATTATGGCATCCAAATGCTGTTTCTCTCACTGTTTTTCTCTCTGGCACCTCTGTTAGCTTAAGAAAGCCTTGGGGAATATGTGTGGGATATGTATCCTAAACACATTTCTCTGAAAATATGTTTCAGAAGACTTGAAAATGAAGATACATGAAGGCAACAATTTAAAGCACAAAATCAATTCTTTAAAGACAATACAGTATCATGTATTAGGCTGAAAACTGAGAAACAAACTAGAGATATATAATCCACATAAAGAAATACTACAGAGACAGTAACACTTTTCTATGACAAGTGTGTGCTAATGTGTACAAATGGAAGAAGATGTAAGACAAAATATGTATGACCCATATAGTATAACTTCAACGTATTAAAAAGCGTATGCCAGGCATGGTGGCTCACGCCTGTAATCCCAGCACTTTGGGAGGTCGAGGTGGGCGGATTGCCTGAGGTTAGGCATTCGAGACCAGCCTCACTAACATGGTAAAACCACATCTCTACTAAAAATACAAAAATTAGCCAGGCATAGTGGCACATGCCTGTAATCCTAGCTACTCAGTAGGGTGAAGCAGGAGAATTGCTTGAGCCTGGGAGACGGAGGTTGCAGTGAGCTGAGATCCTGCCACTACACTCCAGCCTGGCCAATAGAGTTAGACTCTATCTCATAAATGAATGAATGAATGAATGATAATTTGTAACTCAATTTGTTTCCTTCCATTGGTTTCCATTATTATGATAACAGCATATCTTTGGTGGCGTTTAGTTTTACCTTTTCCCCTAATTCATCTTCGTTTTGAAAATGAGTACAAATTTCCCTAATACAAATGTAACTTATTGTACTCTTCACATATTCAGCTATTTGATAATCTAGTTGGAATTATTAGTAAGAAGCTCTTCCTTATTTTCTAGTGCCTCAAGAAGCTTTGTCTGAATGTAGGTAGTCATCATTGACTGAGACATCTAAGACCAATGTTTTTATTGCTTTTTGTAATGGCAAGGTCCAAGTCTCTTTGGTTTGAAGGATGCAGTAAAATCCTTCAAGGAGCTACATGTAATAAATACCTGAGTGTATAATTTTTCTTTTGAATATATAATACTGAAACTTAAATAATTATTTAAAAATCTGTAAACAATATTTTCTTCTGTATATTTAAGAAATCAGCAGTTACTAATTTTTAATTTAACATAATTCTCATGTATATGGCAATATAATGGTAAGAGACTAAAAGAGAGAAAATGATGGGATCTGAACACTGACTGCTTTGCCTATTCCCAGAAAATATGTATTTTTCCTCCTCTCAAAAGTGGGAAGTTATCAAATTATATATTTTCTGCCAGAATAAAGTGAATTTACTAAGATAAGAATTTCAAATAAATCAGCTATAGTAAAAAATTAAATCATTTTGTTATAGCTAACATGAACATAAAATGGTTTTCACAAGTAAGTTTTAATTTACAGATGAAGAAACCGAGATTCATTTGGGGAAACTCAGCTTTTTGTTTGTTTTTGCCACACAAGTAAAAACAGGAAAGTTAGGAAAGGCTAACACATCTTCTGATTTCTGTCTATTTTATTTCCCCTACCATAAGGAATGCTCAGAGATTAGTGAAGTGTTGCCTTGGTCGATTTCTCTTTATTATTCTAGATGAGCAGGTCTATGGTTTCTATCCCTTTCTAAAATAAACATTGGCAAAAATAAAACATTGGGGATCCTCCTGTCCTCCAAACTTTGTGATCTTAGGAATGATCCTTAACTTCTCTGAACCTCTTCTTTTTCATCTGTATGGTGGGGATGATGATAGTATTGCAAGATTTAAATGAGTTAGTGTATGTAAAATGTTTAGAATAGTACCTGGCAGAAAGCAAGTGCTCAATAAATGTTAGCTATCCTTATTTCCATTCTCTCCCCAAAGCATTCAAGTTAACACATTAGAATGCCTATCCTACATTGGTCTTCCTTCTCCTAGTAATGAACCAGAATTTTCTTCCTAAGCTGCCACAATCATATAAGAAGGGTGGCCGGGAGCGGTGGCTCAAGCCTGTAATCCCAGCACTTTGGGAGGCCGAGGTGGGTGGATCACGAGGTCCGAGATCGAGACCATCCTGGTCAACATGGTGAAACCCCGTCTCTACTAAAAATACAAAAAATTAGCTGGGCATGGTGGCGCGTGCCTGTAATCCCAGCTACTCAGGAGGCTGAGGCAGGAGAATTGCCTGAACCCAGGAGGCACAGGTTGCGGTGAGCCGAGATTGCGCCATTGCACTCCAGCCTGGGTAACAAGAGCGAAACTCGGTCTCAAAAAAAAAAAAAAAAAAAAAAAAAAAAAGAAGGGTACAGACTCCTTGTTCATATGGGGTCAAATGAGGCATAGCCAAACATTCCCTCTGGAGGATGGGTACCTCCTAGAAGGAGGTAAAGTATTTCTAGCAACCAATTCCCATTCAGAAGATGGGGAGAAATAAATGTGCCATTATGATAAATCTAACCAGTTAGATAAAAAAAAAGCTTCAGTCCACTGGAGAGTAAAGTGGTCCAAGCCACTGTTCAATGTAAATCCCCTCAAAGTAGTGGACTAGAAGTACAACAAGAAATCCATCACAATCCAGACCATCAGCAGCACTTGTGTGAGAACAAAACCTATCTGGAATCCAGCTGCAGCATTCTCCTGTTCAAGTAGGGGTCTTTCTATTTTTGAGAGAAATATGCCTCATGCCCTAGCAACAGATGAAACTCCAACAAAATAAGACAGCCTTACTTTGTGAAACATCTATTAAGTGCACATTATTTTTAAAAAGTTCATAGGCTAGAAACATAAATACATTAAATGCATTAACTTTGATGGTATGAAATTAAGGGGTGGAAGCAAAGGAGAAAGGACATGTTTGCAGGTGAGATTTGAAAAGGTGTGGAAAGTTAATGAGGTGGAGGATACAGTCAAGCTGTTCCAGATGGCAGGATCTGACATAGGAGGCCAGCGAGGGTTAGAAGGGATGAGGATAGGGAGACAGGAGAAATGAGATTCAACAGAGAGAGAGCATTCTCAACCCAGATGATCAATTCTGAATTGCATCACAGAGCGGATGAGAAACCATTAGAGAAGAATGCTGAAGGAGCCACAAGGCTAGACACAGACAGATGGGAAAGAGCAGAGTGACCAGAACAGAAAATCCAAGGCCATCAGCAAAGTAGCCATCATATTCAGAACACTGACACTGAACTTTGTGATGGAGTCAGAATTCCTTGGATTAAATGATTTTGCAGATGAGAAAAGATGGGAAATAGTTTTCCTCTTCCATTAAGACAAAGCATTTAAATGTGTTTGTTTGATTAAGACTACACTTAGGAAATGCGTTTCGAATAGAAGAACACAGGATGAGTGTCAGAGTTTAAAGGGATCTAGAGGTCACCTCGATAATCCATTAAAAGTTTATCAGACAAACTGTGAGATGGTTCTTTTTTTTTTTTGAGACGGAGTTTCGCTCTTGTTGCACAGGCTGGAGTGCAATGGCGTGATCTCGGCTCACCACAACCTCCGCCTCCTGGGTTCAGGCAATTCTCCTGCCTCAGCCTCCTGAGTAGCTGGAATTACAGGCACGCGCCACCATGCCCAGCTAATTTTTTGTATTTTTAGTAGAGACGGGGTTTCACCATGTTGACCAGGATGGTCTCGATCTCTTGACCTCGTGATCCACCTGACTCGGCCTCCCAAAGTGCTGGGATTAGAGGCATGAGTTCTTGTTGGAGAGAATTAAGAATAAGAATGCTGGCTATCTAAGACGGTTGAGTTTCAGTTCTCTCTGGAGACAAGTTCTAGACGAATGTCTGACCTTCCCTTTCAAGCATAATGGTCCTATGACTGGGGCAAGTGTCAGGAACAATGTTGGAAAGAATGAGAGTATGAGTGTGATCACAACCCAGACTTTTAATCTTGCTTAGTGCCAGTGGAGAGAGCGATACTCATACATGCCCAGGAGCAGAAAAGGAGAAAAGATATTGAGGTTGGAAGGAGAAACTAGGAAGAAGAGCAGGAGGGAGAAAGTAGAATGCACAACAGAGAGCAGTTCCCTGCCAGCCACAGATGCCTCACTCAGACACCCCACGGGGATGAAGGTCAATGGGACTGCTTATAGTTTGTTAGTGGGAAAGGGACAGGGAGAGTTAATTCAATTTTAGGCCATATGTATATTTGGGAAGAGAGAGAAAGTGAAGACAAGTAGAAAATAATGACACTTAGGCCAACTATGATGAAAAATGTTGAAGTCTATACTAAAGTGGAGGCAGAGATTTCAGACCTGAGCTTTGAGCCAGTAGGGAGAAGACAGGGAGAGAGAGTCGGTGGCAGCAAAACAATGAAAGGTGCCCAGAGCCATGTTCCCTGTGGAACGTAAGTAAATATTAATTGGCTGATGTTGACGTTGGTAGGCAGAGTGAAGCTTGTGAAAGAAAAATGCTACTGCCAGTGGAGCACAAAAGTTCAGATCTCTGAGCTTGAAACGGCAGCACCTGAGCAAGCAGCAATCACACTCATCGGGACAGAAAGCGATTTTCTGCATAAGAGGCCAACCTGTCTCAAGGAAAAGTAATCACACAATCATGACAAGTGAAAAAGAACAGGCCGGGCGCGGTAGCTCACGCCTGTAATCCCAGCACTTTGGGAGCGGGTGGATCACAAGGTCAAGAAATAGAGACCATCCTGGTCAACATGGTGAAACCCCGTCTCTACTAAAAATACAAAAAATTAGCTGGGCATGGTGACGCGTGCCTGTAATTCCAGCTACTCAGAAGGCTGAGGCAGGAGAATTGCCTGAACCCAGGAGGTGGAGGTTGCGGTGAGCCGAGATCGCGCCATTGCACTCCAGCCTGGGTAACAAGAGCAAAACTCCGTCTCAAAAAAAAAGAAAAAGAACAAAGTCTGCAAGAGCCATGAAAATATCTTCCCTTCTGTGAGAACATACTCCCTTCTCCTGAGGTATGGCAGTCCCTAACTGAGAAACCAGGGCTGTCCCAGGTAAACAGTTTGGAAGGTAGGCACCAAGAAGCCTAGATTTACTCTCTCCAGAAAATCCTTTTGTTAGATGTCTCTGGAAAGCTGAGAAAATGTTATTTTGGGATTTGGCTCTAAGGTTAGGTAATCAGTAGACTCTCATTCTGGAGGAAGAAAAGAACAGTATTGCTTCTTTAGATTTCAATGTTAGATGGGGAAGGGAATGCTTTTGACAATGCTTGGTGTTTTCGTGAACCAAAGTTCCTCTCATAATGGCAGGCATGGGCCTTTTGGGTAAAGGTCATTTTCTTGCTCTTGTTCTACATTGGTAGGCACTTCTTAAGGCAAAATGACTGAAACAGTGTCTTGAAGTGTTAATAATAAGATGACTCAGTTCCCACATTGGAGAAGTGCTACGTTCATCTGAAAGGTGTTCTGCTATAATACTGTGGGTCAGTGTCTATGTGGGGTGATCCAGGACTTGTCTGGAAATACACATTTTATACATCTTTTAAAATTACATCTGACCTAAAAATATTTATTGTTCAATAATCTATTCATTTAAAAAATGTTTCTTACACCTATAAATTGTTCCAGCCCAGAATTCTAAGTGCAAAAATGTCAGTGTCTGGCACATAGTAGGAACTTAATTAACGTTTGTTAAATACATACTAGATATATAAAGAATGTAAGAATCAAGTAAAAATATCAAGAATTTTGCTGTTTGGAGAAAATTGTTTCCTGTCTCCTTTTTATTGCATCATTTTCTCCTTAAGAAAATTAAGAAGAAATTACAATTGCCATATGGCTTTTTCTTGTGGGTGATATCAACCACAAATAGCAACATAGTTTTGGAGTCATGAAGCAAACTTCCCTGCTAAGATCTGGGTAAGGTTTTAGCTGCAAAGGGTCTAATAAAGCTCTTGAAGCTTTCCCTAAGAGCTCACAGAAGATTCAAACACCCTACTACTTTCAACTCGACAAATCCAATTCATTTTAACAAACAGTTTCTAAGTGTCTACTATGTGCAAGGCCCTGTGCTAAATATCTGTTAGGTGCAGACCTCAGTGGGTATAAAGAAATATGTATGTTTGGGGGTTGAGGATAAGGGAGTGGGAGTTGTGGGGAGGGAGAAAGGAAAGAAACTTCAAACGTACATCCACCCCTGTCCCCAGATACACTCTTGGCCCTAAAAGAAAGGTCATTTTAATGTTGTAATTACATATTTTCCTGGTTTTATCCTTACAGCTTAAGAAAACAGCACCAAAGGTAGGGGTGGGGTGCTAGAACTCAGTGAGTCCACTCTGGAACAAGTAGCATGGGTGGAACTTGAACTTTGACAAGACTGAAGCAGATGGCAAGGCAAGGTACCGTGTTACTCAGGTACATTCTTGTAAGCATTTGGACACCCAGTCAAACACAAAGAAGAGCCCAATTATAGCAAATTAATTATGCATAGAGATTTTATTTTAATGATCAACTGGCAGTCTTAAGTTAAATACCAAATAGAGCAGACATAAAGATTTTGGGGGAAAAAAATGTGAGGTAGCAAATCCAAAGTAGGTATCAATACTTTCCTCAATTATCTGGATTTTTAGCAACTATCTTAGTAAGCACTTAAATCTTCTTTCAACGCAGGAGACCAATGCTTCCATAAAAGTCAGAAAACTGATAATATTAAAAAATTTGTAAGAACTATAAATTGCTTGGGTTCACGCTCTTCCTAGTATGTAGTACTTATAAAAGAACTGATATAGATGAATAGGAAATACTGATTGTTTCATGTTTATGATGTAAGAAGAGCATCAACTTCTCAACATCAAGATAAGCAAATGCTAAAATCAGCTCAGGAAAGAACTTTGCAGAATAAGGAGCCTTTTTTAAAATTCTTAGCCAAAACTATTACAGAAATGATAGTCTCTTAGTCATGATTTATAAACAGGAATTGTACCTTTGTAGCAATTGTAGAGGATAAAGTCAAAGCAGAATTTACAGCCTCTTGATAACAGCCTAATTTAAAATGGATAATCTTCCCTATATTTCCCCCAAAGTACCTTTTAAAGGACTCACTCTGCTCTCCAAACAACTTGCAAATGCTTTCGGTAAGTTGGTCTATAGTATTTATTCTCTTTCCTGTTATTGACTCAAGATCTATTTCTCACTATTTGCTTTATGCTCATACTTCTGCCAAATAAAATATTAATTGCATTTTTAGCTGCACTGCTGGTGATCAAAGAACTCTGATATGTCAAGCTAAACTGATAGAAATAGCATCCATTAACATATTTATAGGTTCAGAGCTTCTAGAACATAATTATATCAATTAATTACTTGACAGTACTCTATATTACAGGCTGGAAAAGGCAATTGTAGCTACATACTTTTACTCACAATGAAGTTTGTTTTTGTTTTGTTTTGTTTTATAGTAATAATTTTTTTCTAAAGAAGGTTCTATCTAAAGGAAATAAGGAATCCACTCACTAACTTTGCAACAGAATGCTCACAAAGTAAATGAGATGGCACATCCAGAGTGGTTTAAAATAAAATAATATCTTAAAAATATTATAGAGAAATTTAATTACCATGTTAGAGTTCTAAGAGTGACATTCTGAAGCTGGTAATTCTTGATGATAAGATTCCAAGCAATGATTTTTACTTTCAAATAAACTTCTAGTATTACATAGGACCAAAGCATTTGGAATTACATACTTTTCTGAACATGCAATTCTAACACATAAAGAAATTAAAGCTGTCCAGGGAAAACGTTCTCGAGATGCTGGAAATTAATAGAACAAACAATTGTTCTGTGGATCTACCAGCTGTGTGAGTCCTGAATCTGCCAGCTGCATTTAGTATATGTATCATAGAAAGGACAGTAACACACACTTGACTCCTCTTGACCAGTTAATCAGCATGCAAAATGACGGTTTCCCATAATAACTTCAGCACTGGACCCAAACACATTCTCTTTTCAGCAAAGAATGAAGTCATTTAAAAAGAAAATCACACAAGCTGGTTTCATGATTTCAGCATGAACACAGCCAGGATGTAAGGACAGAAAGCGAAGCTGAGTATACCCGTACATATGTATCTATACATATTTCACTGAGTTCTTTGTTGCCTGACAATAAATTGTAAAGGCAGTCATATTTGAAAGTAAAAACCATTAAACTGTGTTTATAGGATACTGCAACAGACTTGCTGAGGGAATAACAAGGAAAGCACGATACCTTTAGTAAGTCGCCTCAGAATTTGACAACGGCACTTAAAAGAGACAGCTATCATTCTTGCTCACTGCTTTCTGTGGCAAAGTGTACTCAGGGCTCTGCTCTGGTGGCTGCAGCAGCAGCAGCATATGAATTCCTTGCGCACATACCAGGAGAAAGGTAGTCCCAGTGGGGAGTGACAAAGCTTAATTCCTCTTGGCTGATGCAGAGGTCCGCTACATGTCATCTGGCAAAGCTGTGTCATTCACTACTACCACCACCCCTACCCGCTACAGCCTCCTCCCCTTTCACAATCACAATGGCTTAGAAAGTAATGCCGTTTCGATAGCAACAAAGCACCAAATTGTATAAAGCAGGGACGATGCTGGGAGAGGAGCCATTCCATAAATCTAATGCTAAGCACTGAGCAGTGCATTCTGTTTTAGGCAAAGGGCTATGTATCTAGTCAGTTCAGCCCCTTTCCTTCTCAGCATCAAGTCAGTATCTTTATATGTCTCATTCAATAGAAAATGCAAGTGAAATGCTTGCACTCCTACATCAGGAAGAAATGCCTGGATCATATATTATGTTCTTTAAATTAAAAAAAAAAAAGGAAAATAAAAAGAGGGAGGATAGTTTATATTTGGGATTGAGGAAAGAATCATAGTTTTGCCTACAGAAGGGAAGCAGCTCTAGGACAGAGACCTCTTTGGTACTTTAGGAACCTATGAGAGTCAAGGCAGTGTATTTTTATGCAGGGAATACAAGAAAGGATTCCGGCTAGGCAGACAGTCAGGCAGATGGAGTCCCAGCCCCTTTAATCACCCTTCCAAAAAAGGACTTGGCTGGAAAGCAACACAGTCAAGACTGTTTCTAAAGATACCAGAAATAAAAGCAAGCAAGGCCAAGTATTTCTATTTTGAATATACCTTATTATATGATTTCCCTAACAACCCTCCCCAAAACCATTCTTCTCTTTATGCAAATAAAACAGTCTTGCGACACAGCAGATATTTGTGACTATCTGCTCCAATGGAGTGAAGAGCAAATTAACAAACCCTTCACAATCCATTCACAAAGTGACAAGAAGGCGGAGCCCACCTCCTCATCTGCCAGCAGCAGCCTGCTCACTATATAGTCAATACAAACTAACATTTGGTATGGAATTTTAATCAAAATTCAGAATTCTCCCACAGGATTTAACACAAACATTCAGGACAAAAAAAATTAGACAGTTGGCCAGGAAGTTTAAGTTAAAAAAAAAAATCAATTAGTCAAAATGCAAAGATATATCACTGTCTATACTACTTAATATTTCTAGGACCTTATGAATTATTCATACAGTTTTATTCTCTACTCTTCAGGTTATGAAAAATCTTTCAAGCTGGTTTCTAAAATAACTTCCAATTTTTCAAATGTAGTGGTAAAACTTTCTCTTCTTCATTCATAAATTCAACATGAACTCAAACAATTTCAATCTACTGCTATTGAAATGCATATGCTTTGTACTTTGAGTTCAACAGAAAAATAATTTGTGTGGAAAAAAACATCTGAATATCATAAGCATCTACTTGAAAGGTTTTTGAAAAGAACAGAATTCTTTTACCAAGGATGGTCTAGCTAAAGCAACCACTAACCAACAGAAAATACTGTGTGAAATGGACTGTAGTACAAAATGAAATTTTTATAATTGTTCTGATTAGCGTAAATCTTTGAATTTCAACCCATACTATGTTCATCTCTATTAGGCTATCCCTAGAAATAGTTTAGCCTCCTTGATTATTTTTTGCTTTAAGTAGAAATATACCTTAGTACTAGAGAACTGAGTTACTAGCTAAAGTGAGATAAGGATTGATAGTTAGCTCTTTCCAAGATTCTCCTCCAAATGTAACATCTTTCCTAAGATCCAGGGACTCAGAATATGCAGCTGTCAAATACTATTCAGTAGAATCTTGCCTGTGGACCACCACCCCAGCCCAGTCTAGTCAAATAAAACTCAAAAACGTACAGGAATCTCTTGCCCTTCTGCTATTATGCAGACTCAGATCCAATTTGCTTTTTCCTTATGACTAAAATGATGAAATATTTTCCCCTTTTCCTTACATGCTTAATTTTTTTTTAAAGCTCTGTCCTCCAGTCCTAAGAAAGGTCTTCAGAACTACTAAAATGTCTATTTTTTTGGCAGGGGAAATAACCCATTGTGGAGTTCTTTGAGAGGTTTCTGAGAGCCCAAACCAGGGGATTTGTCTCTCTCTTTGAATACTGTGGCTGCCAATCCATATCTATCCTATTAGCCTACCCAGGCTCAGCCCCAGGAATCTTACAGAAATGGAGCCTCCTGGAGTAACTCTTTCCAAGAAAATGAAGGAATCCACCAGGTGTTCCCTCTTCTTCCATTTCTGGCCTCACCAGTGCATGGAGATTTCCTGGGGAGCCACTCCCAGGTCAGCCTTCTTGCCCCAAACCCTTTGTTCTCCCTTTGCCTAATGCAAACTTAGGCTCCCATCCTGAACTCTAGCACTGGTAAAATGCCTTCCAACAATGCAAGCTTTCTATCTCAAAATTTATCGAACTGTAGGATGAAGGTCTCAAGTGGCCAAGCTAACTGGTGGAATCTGAACCACAGGCTCCTAACATGAGCCACCACTAGGCAGAGTGACCTACATTTCTTGGCTACCAGATCAGTGTAAGCAGATGTCTTTGGGACCTGTCCTGAGCATGTTATTTATGGTGGCTCAACTGTCTAGACAGTTCAAACTTTACAACTTGCTCTGTAAGGCCACAAAGTAGGGATTATGGGGAAAAAATTGTACAAAATATAGATTTAAGCTCCAGTGCTTACAGAAGAGTGAGTGAGCTAGTTCAAGAGGTTTATTCCTCTTAAAAAAAACCACACACAAACATCTCACTATATGAAACAATGGGTTTGCTGAATTCAGGGCAGACTAATCACTTAAGATGAAAATTCTTACTTCAGGGTTTAAGATATTAGTTTGGCTAAGGTATAATAAAAGTGTACAGTGTTTATGTAGAATTTAATGAATTAGAAAGCACTTTCACACATAATGCATCATGGAGCGACTCTGCTGTAGGTTTTTGATTCAGAAAAGGAAAACTGGTTTCAGAGAAGGTGTTTTTCATCAGTCATTCAGCTAATAAGTGGCAAAGAACAGGAAAGAACCACAGCTTCTCACACTTGGCTAATTATTCTTTCTCTTCTTTCTCACTGCTTCCTTGCCACTTGTACAAGATGTGATCTAGTTCACAGGGGGAAAAATCCAATTACAAAGCACCTTTAAGTGCAGTTATATTTTGACAGAGGGCAACAGTAGTGCCTATCACCTTTTGCCTGCTCATGCCCATGTCCCTCTGAAGCATAGCTAATGGTTCTGGGACCACCCTGACCAGGAGGAACCAGAAAGAGGTTACAGTTAAGACTTCTGGTAAAAGACTATTATGTATCAAGTGCTTACCAGGAATCCCTTCTTGCTGAGTGGTTTGCCCTGACTGGCCTGTGGCATGCTGGTTTTGAAATATTTTGAATATCACCTCCATTGACAATGTGGTACTAATTTTATCATAAGAAGGGGGTGGGTTGTGTCATGTGGACAAAGAAAACCTTGAGACTGGCTCAAAGATTCCAATATATTCTCAAAACCAAAGAATTCCACAGCTTCATCAGTGGGTGGCACACATAGCCTCATAATCTTATTCTAATTTTCTCATTTCCTTGATTCTCCTCTGCTGCATTCATTCTTCTAAATAACATCTCCATCCCAAAAATAAACAGTGCTATTTGCAGGTTCTTCTGATTCTTAACAAGAAAGAATCATCATAAACCAAAAATGTCCTGCCATAATCCTAAATCTGGGAATTCATTTTGCAAAAAAACCAAAACTAATAAGGTTAATCCCACAAATACTCAACTATTTTATTCATTAGAATCAACTTTATTAAAGTATTAAAATAATTTGCACTTTCTTCTTCATTTTAACTTCATAAATCTTTCTGTTACAAAATACACCTGATAGATCCCACTTATTTCCTTATTTAACTATTACATTTCTTTTTCTTTGAACGCAATTGCTTAAAAATGCTTAACATGCTTAGCTCATTATTTAAACAGCACAGAACATCCTGCCTTGGCTAGTATTGAATATACTGATCCCCACATCCTTACCCCGCAACATGAAGGTTGTGCATTTCCCAAATCCTCAGGGTATTTTAGAACACAGTGTTCTTGGAGGTCTTAAAATGTGATTCTCACCCACTTTGTCAGCTCCTTATAGACAACCTCATGGACTCATTCTTAGCTTATTAAAATCGGGCATTTTTATTTTCCTTTTCAAAGATACCGAAAGCAACTATGAGCCTCAAACATGCTATAATTCTTGTGACCACTGTCTGCTACTTAGTTCAACTAGTGTGTCAACATAAGCTGAAACATGAGGGTCAGACAAGGGAGGTGTACCCTGAACAGAGCTTGCCAGTGATGAGCTGTCGTGGAGGACTATTACAAAAGCAAGACCCAATTTGCTGACACAGGTTCTAAGGGTGCAAAAAGTTGGTGTAATTTCCCAAGACAGAATTCATTAGGCATTTTTTAAAGCAAATATTTTATGAGAAAACATTTTTGTAGAAGTAATGATGCCCTTTAGGAAGTGTCATTAGGACACGCTCTTGCAAATCCGGGGTGATTAAAAAGCACTTAGTAGCTCAGAGCCTCTGGTGTGTTGTGACATAAAAGGGTGGGTATAGTGCACTCTTCATGTGTTATTTGCTTATCTAGGCAGGGCTCTGATGGCCGTCAGTGTCAAGAAAAGAAGGTTGCCTCCACTGAACATGAGGAGGCCAGGAACGCTCCTGTGAAGGTAACAATCTTAAGCATTCATCAGCTAAAACCATCTGGTGGAAAATGTTAAAGAATAGAACATGTAGAAATTGAGGAATGCTCGTACAAGAGGAAAAAACTACCAGAATTAATCCTCCTAAAAGCCTAGGTATGTCCAACTGTTTACAGAGGCATTATGTAGAAGAGGATGGTGTAATGGCCAAAAGCACAGTTTAGAATCAAATTGCTTGACTTTGAATCCTGCTTTTGCCGCTAAATGGCAGCATGACCTTGGGCAAGTTTTTAAACCTTTCTGTTCTTCATTTGCGAAATGGTAAAAATTATTTCTAGGCTTATTTGAATGGTAAACTGAGTTTATCTGTGTAACGTGCCTAGAACAGAGAGTATTAAAAGCTTTTATTAGCCACTATGCATTTGGTAGGAAATACAATTGTACAATTGGGCACTTATTTACGGAGCCTAGACTCTTCCTTACATTAGCTCCATGTGACTAGTGTAGATTGGTTTGGTCAGACATCATAAGCAGGTGGACTTGAGATTAACAATTATAATGATCCCTTTTCCACAATTACAATGTTACGAAGTGGTTCCTCCCCTTTTATTCCTGCAACCTCTTCCTGCTTTCATCCCTCTTCTTTCTCTGCCCCTAAATGTTGGAATTCTCCCAAGCTCTGTCATAGCATCTTGGACACCTTCAGCATTTTATCCTCTCCCAGGACTCCAGCAATGACCTCTCTGCTTCGACTCCCAAATCTCTGTCAGCCCAAATTTACTCTCTCGTTTAAAACTCCCTTCCCTTGGCAGGGGATAGTGGCTCATACCTTTAATGTCAGCACTCTGGGAGACCGAGAAGGGCAGATCACTTGAGGTTAGGAATTCAAGACCAGCCTGGCCAACACGGCAAAACCCCATGTGTACTAACTAAAACCACAAAAATTAGCCAAGCATGGTGGTGTGCACCTGTAATACTAGCTACTTAGGAGGCTCAGGCAGGAAAATCATTTTAACCCAAGAAGCAGAGGTTGCAGTGAGCCAAGATCATGCCACTGCTCTCTAGCCTGGATGACAAAGTGAGACTCTATCTCAATAAAATAAAATAAAATAAAATAAAACTACCTTCCCTCATCCTTGAGTCCAAAGGGCAGCCTTCATAACCATCTCCAACTAGATCTGAACTGAATCAAGCTCCATTTTCTCCCCAGCAAGACGCACGTTCCTCTTCCATGAGCTCACTGCATCATCACCCACTTTCTCAAGCCCACCTTTAAAATCCTTAATACACTCCCACCTGACTGCTGGCATCCTGGTCCAGACCTTCACAGTTACTCTGCACAAGAGTGTTCTCCTACAGACATTTACTGATTATCTTGTTCTAGGCTCTGGGGTTCTGGGCCACACACAGGGGGTCTTCCTCCTAACTCATCCCAAAATCAGGGGCCAACCCTTGCTTTTATTTTTATGAATGTCTGGATATTTCTTTAAGGGCCCATGGTAGTACTACTCTTCAAATTTTGTAGTGCTAGTCAAATTTTGTTTTTTTTTTTTAGGGCTAAATGAATAAGTGCTTTAATATAAATAATCTCATGGATTTAGGATATCATACAGCCCAGTTATGTCAGATACTTGTGACCAATAATTTGCAGATAACCTGGAAGATAAGCACATTATTTGAAGAGTAATGAAAAGTAGAAAACCCAATAGGGAGAGGTTCTATATTTACTAAAATTAAAAAGATGGATTTTCAATACATAGACTACCGCTGTCTTAAAAGAATGTTCATTTTCCACACTTCCAGGATATAGTGGTGGGGGCTTATGTGCTACTAGGAAGGAAAGAAACACAATTAATTCAAAAACCCAGCTTCAACCATAAGGAGTAGTGATGTACGCACGGCAGCTCGGTTACATCAAGGGAAGAAATGAGTTTCTAAAAGAGGTTGGATGAAGTGGTTTACTGACCGTACTCCCTCCATACCCAACCTATCACCCTTGTTTTATTGGATTCCCATATCACTAATCACCATCTAACACACTACCCTTTTAATTATTTTTCTGTTTGTTGTCTGCTGCCCTCTGCCCGTGGCTTTTTTTTAAAAAAAATGAGGGCAGGAGTTTTTGGTCTATTTTGTTCATTGTATAGAACAGTACCTAGCACACAGCCAATGCTTAATAAACTTTTGTCAAATAAATAAATGTGAAAGGATTTCCCTTCTATTGGACTTCTTTTATATGCAATACTGTTTGTAAAGCTCATATGGAAAAGACGAAGTTCATAAATTACTTTAAAAAAAAGCTCTGCCACTTTAACAGAAAGTTCTTCCAAACAACATGATTCTTGAATGTCACCTGTTTGCAGAGGAGAAAAAGGAAAACGGAAGTGTCCTGTGCCCGCCTTTCCAGAGTACACCCCAGATTCATTCCTGGTGCTTCTGACAAGATCATAAGGACCCTGTTATTCCCCAAATATGAAGAAACATATAACCCAGCTAGTGTTTCACTGAAGTCAGAGGCAGCAAGAGCAACAAAGAAAAAAAGCAGAGTAAAAGATGCTAAAATTAAAATCTTGGCTTGGCTCTGTGAATGAAGTAAGTACCAAATACACATTCATCCTGATAGTATATTCTGGTCTAACATGCATAATTATAGCCTGTCAAGGACATAATGTATCCCTAAAGTAATTCATGTGTCTGTTTTTGGAAGCTCTAGTAACACATTGCTAAAAACTCTGTAATTCCATATTCAACAGGGTTTTGAACTATAACAACCTTAACCTTCTTGCTGTTCCAGCTGCTGTTTTGATGACTTTCATTTTGTAGTACAGGAGTTAAGTTTTCCATAGTAAGAATGAATGTATTAAAAACAAACTATGAGGCCAGGCACAGTGGCTCACACCTGTCATCTTAGCACTTTAGAACACTGAGGCAGGAAGATCACTGGAGTGCAAGAGTTTGAAACCAGCCTGGGCAATATTGAATTGCCCAAACTCTACAAAAATATTTGAAAAATCAGCAGGCATGATAGCACACACCTGTGGTCCCAGCTACTCAGGAAGCTGAGATGGGAGGATTGCTTGATCCCAGGTGGTTGAGCTGTAGTGAGCCATGATTGTGCCACTGCACTCCAGGCTGGGTGAGACAGCAAGACCCTGTCTCAAAAAAAAAAAAGCTACAATAAAGGCTCCTCAATTCTAATACACATTAGTCATTCAAATAAAACTGTACTGAAAATATTTTAAGGTATCATAGAATATATATTGACATAATTATCTTTTCTGATGCAGTGAAGTAGGAAAACTCTCACTCCTTCAAGCAATGTGTATTATGAGTCACCAAAACACATGCAATTAGGTGACGAATGCTAACACCTAGAATATTTTAATCAAATATTACTAACTGTAATGACGGTGGAAAGTAAGGAAATGTAAAATTATGGGAAATAGGATAGCAGAGCTGAAAGATGTCTAAGGAGTTAGAGCCTCAGGTTAAAGTTCTGATGAAGTTACATATTGGCTGTTTCATCTTAAGTAAAAGTGACTGAGCACATCCCTTCTGGCAGCCACCATGAAGGGCCCTGGATGTAAAAAGGTGAATAAGATGCAATTCCTCTGCTGGAAAAGCACATTTGTAGGGAAAGTTCTAACTCACAATACTAAACATGTAGTTCTGAATTCTAACCTGCAAGGCACAGAACCTATTTTACAAAAGGTCAGTTAATCCACATGAATTGCTTATGCTCAAACAGCATCAAGGCCTCCTTCCTCTTCAGGGAATTACAACACCTTGATTTGCTTTTGCAAATCACTCTTGGTCCATGTGGTGTGCATGAGGCTGGCACTCCCCTACCACTACCCCTCCAGGAGTGGGTATCAAGGCTAAGTGATACAATCCCTTAGTCACAGGGACTGGTCCAGAAATAGGCAGTCACACAAACCATGCTAATGAGATGTAATCCCAGGACTTTTGTTAGAACTACTGCAAAGAAGATAAGTCTGCATTCCACTGGGAAGGGTAGGTTATGTGCTTGGAGTTGCTACTGTATCACCTGTGGAAAAAGCTGACTTTGAATCATATCAAGACAGAGGAAAATGGAGTCAAGGGATGAATAGTGGCAGATTCCTGGAGATGCCGTTGGAATATCTGGATTTATCCATTCCTAAATCCTTAATACACTGGACTTTTTGGTTACTTGGGTCAGTATGGTCTCCATTTTGCTAATTTAGTTTGAGCTGGATTTCTGTCACTTGGGATCAAAGAGTCGTGGCTAATACTTTTAAGCTTTAGATTCTTGATCTGTAAAATGAGGGAGCTGTGTCTCTAAAATTCCTTACAGTTCTACCATTCTATTACAATACTGAATTTACCAGTTTTGCTGGGTTGCTGCAATGATCAGTGACAGAATAAATAGGAAAGCACGATGTCAATTTTCAAGTGCTTTACAAAGACTAGGAATGTCTATGAATACAATAATATTCAAATATATATATATGTGTGTCTATGTATACCAAAAAATTAGGAGGCTCTAGAGTCCATTCCATTTGTAATACAATAATATAACAAGCAAAACTCAGAAAAGAAGAAAGAAAAAGGTCTCACTCTTAGGCTTCTCTCTCAGGAAATCTGCATTTTACCAAAGTCTCAAAAGTTTCTGCTAACCATATCTTGTCTTCCTAAGTTCATTACCAAAACCCAGAAGGGCTCTTTTCTTTCACTTAAAAAATAGTGGCTATTATTTTCCACCTTTATTTCCATAAAAGTGACATTAAAGGGCTCCTTGGAGATGTTTTGCAAACACTTTCAATCACTGATCACTGACTGAAAAAAAAAAGTCAAGGTGTTTTATTTCCTTCAAAGGAGGAAACAACCCTCTAATAGTGTCTAAAGGGGAAAAAGGGCTCTATAAAAATGCACGGAGTGCAAAACGGGAAGAGAAGTCAGTGTTGAGGAACATTCTTCACTGGGTCTCTTCCCCTCATTAGGCACCTTCTTAACATCCAGGTGCAGAAGCCCCCTGCAATCCAGCAAGTACACCTATCCTTTCAAGTTTGCACAGCTGTGCAGTCGGGCGAGCAGCTACTAGAGGGCAGCAAAGGATCAGAAATGGGAGTGCAGGGCTCAGGCAGGCAGGCTGGGAACTGACCAGATGACCAAACTGAGCCTAGATATTTGAAGACAACCTTGGTCCAGTTTCCCGTCACAAGACAGGAAGGATCATGGGATCACTCAAAGTTCTTAGATGACTGTAACAAAGCTTGTGCTGACAGTAATATGAAAACTTAGCACAGTGTCTGGTGACAGGAGCAGAGACCAAGTTGTCAAAAAACCAGTAGCACAGGAGAAAGCCAAGAGGGAGCCAAAGTCCAGGAAAAGCAGGACAAAGGTTAGGGGAACCTGGGTGCTGGCCAGAATTCTGGGAACCAATGAAGTCAACTGGTCATGATGACTGTCATCATCTTTTCCATAGTCATTATCACTGTCATCATCATCATCAATATGGCTCGCACACATTTACTTCTCTGTGTGCTAGTTGTGGCCTAAGCCTATATATACATTTCAAAAGGCATATGCAGGAGAAACAATTTTACCTAGCTTTGATGAGATATATTTGGCATAAAATAAAAATTGTATATATTCAAGGTGTACAACGCGATGATTTAATATACATATATACTATGATATGATGACCACAATCAAATTAATTAACCATTCATCACCACTCAGTGGTGGGGGCCATGAGGGTACTTAAGATCTACTCTCTTAGTAAATTTCAAGTAAGCAATACAGTATTAACTATAGTCACCATGCGGTACATTAGATCTCCAGAACTTACTCTTTTGTAATTGAAAGTTTGCACTCTTTGATCAACATAATCCCATTTCCCCCACTACCAGACTGCTGGCAACCACCATTCTACTCTGTTATGACATTTTAATTTATTTTAATTTTAAAAATATGTTTGTTTATTTATTTATTTGAGACAGGGTCTTGCTTTCCTGCCCACACTGGAGTACAGGGGCATGATTATGGCTTGCTGTAGCTTCAACCTCCAGGGCTCAGATGATCCTCCTGCCTCGGCCTACTGAGTAGCTGAGACCACAGGCACATGCCACCATGCCTAGCTAATTTCTTCTATTTTCTCTAGAGAAGGGCTCTCCCTATGTTGCCTAGGCTGCACTTGAACTTCTGGGCTCAAAAAATCCTCCTGCCTTGGTCTCCCAAAGTGCTAGGATTAAAGGCATGAAGCCTGCATTCTGCCAAATTTGACTTTTATAGATTCCCCATATAAGTGAAATCATATATTGGTCTTTCTGTGTCTGGCTTATTTCACTTAACATACTATTCTCCAGGCTCATCTAGTTGTAGGAAATGGCAGGATTTCCTTCTTTCCGTGACTCAATAATATCACACACACACACACCCTTCCACCACCACTACCACCATATTTTCATCTACTCACTTCTTGAATGACAGATTGTTTCCATATATTGGCTATTGTGCAACGGACACAGGGGGTGCAGGGATTTTTTCAAGATACTGATTTCATTTTTGGGGGCTATATATCCAGAACTTGGATAACCGGATTGTGTAGTACTATTTTTCCTTTTTTGGACCAAGCACGATGGCTCATGCCTATAACCCCAAGACCCTGCCTGGGAGGCCAAGTCAAGAGAACCTATTGATCTCAGAAGTTTAAGACCAGCCTGGGCAACATAGAAGGACCTTGTGTCTAATAAAAATTTTTAAAAAATTACCCAGGTGTGGTAGTGTGTCTCTGTAGTCCCAGGTACTTGGGAGTGTGAGGCAAGAGGATTACTGGAGCCCAGGAGTTTGAAGCTGCAGTGAGCTATAATCCTGCCACTGCAGTACAGCCTAGGCAACAGAGCAAGACTCAGGGTCAAAAAAAAAAAAAAGATTTCTTTAAAGAACCTCCATACTGTTTTCCTAATGATCAAACTAATTTCCATTTCTACCAACAGTGTACATAGGTTCTCCTTCTCCAGGGCAGCCAGCTATACTATTTGCTCAATTGAAGAAATACAAGAATTAGTCAAGGGTAATTTTCATTTTATGAGATTTTTGCTTCACATTTTAACTTTTAAATTAACCTCCACAATTCAACTCCAGTGTAACCACTACTAAATTCAATGATCTTCTAAACCAAACTTAAATTTGTCATTTCTCATTGTCAAGGTTTTCTTTAAGCAATGAGCCTTCAGTCATTTATATCTGTGGTCCTTGCTGAGAGCAAAAGCACAAACTATTAGAAACATTAAGTTTGTACAAGTCCTGTGATTTATGCTTAGGCCTATTAAGAAAAAAACATCAAATGCATACACTAGAGTTTCTTCCATAAAGCAAGGGGAAAAGTCTAAATAGTTCATTAAAAATACAACAAGAGAAATTTACTTTCAAGTTTTTATAAGGAATTAAAAAATACATATACTTTTCCAAAATTAGATCCATCAACTTTTTATCTTTCTTGCTATATAGGTCTCTGAATGGTTCTTAAAAATTGCCTATGTTATCAAGCCTGGAATTCAACAATGCTCCCAGCATGCCCTTGCCCACTAATTCTTCCAAAATTTTGGTTTTAAGTCCCAGTGGTGAATGAAGGCATCCTCTTTACAAGCATTTTTTAAGCTAAAGCTACCTTTCTTTTGCCTTTATATCTAATACTTTATTTTTTTAAATGACATTAAAATAGTCCCTAGGAAGAGAGTCCTTCCACAAATTCTCTCCCTGAACTTGTTTGGGGAGGGAGATACAGGGCTTAACTGATCAAAAGGGACTCACAGTTCTCTATGAACTATTTTGCAGAAGCATATGCTAATAGAAATGCACCAACCCCTAAGACCCACTGTTCACAGGAAGCATCATAAAACTGGTGAGCTGATGAGAGTGCAAAGCTATAAAGCAAGAGCCAAATTTATCTTTTTTTAAAAAAATAGAAGGTTATCTTCCAAGTAGAAAATTAGAGAACCATTTGATATAATTCACGGCATATGACAGCTTTAGAGTAAATTTATACCCTGCTTTTTTCTCCCTCCCTCAGTTTTCCATTATCAATCTCTCAGCAGGCTTTGGGTTTCGGCATTGGCACCAATAGACAGAATTGGAAACAAGTGCATTCTGCAAATTACTGGATGCTCCCATGTCATAATCTCAACCTTGTTTCTCAGACACAGATTCTAGGTTGCAGCTGCAGATTAAAGTCAATTCTCTAACATTACAACTGTAATTTCTCACTTATTTCAGGAGTTTCTATTGTGTAACCCTGTAGGAAGTCTCACTCATTTGAGAAAGTTCAAATGAAACAGGAATTTGAGTGGAGAATTAAGCTGTCCCTTCCTTTCTCGACACTGTGTCTATATTGGCATCTTACTATAATACAACTCTTTGACTGCTGTGATAACAGGCAAGGCCAAACTACTCAGGAGACAAAAGCCAAGGCCCATCTATCACCATTATTTGGCTATCTCATCTAGCAAATGATTTATGATCTGTTCATTTCAGAGGAGATTTTAAAAAACAAAGATTGAATTAAGCATGTCTGGTGATACATAAAAATGAGATGCATTTTACAGAAGACCTAGGGCTGACTGCATTTGGTCAGAAGTGCCACATGGTCATGCCAGAGAGAAGGGGATTTGTCTGGGACCACTAAGCACCACAGCTGAGGGTTATTTGAAAAGCAGCCAGTACCCAGAGCATCCCAGAGACAGTCAGGACAGCACAGTACTAAGAGTGTGGGCTCTGGGACCAGACTGCCTGGGTTTGAATCTAGGAAATGAGCTTCAACAAGTTACTAACTATCCCTGTGCCTCAATTTCTCTAGCTACCCATAGGATTGTTAAAGAATTATTTCATGAGTCATGACTTGTACTGAGGAGTCCTGACCTAGAACACTACCTAACACATAACAAATGCTAGAAACCACTAGTAACTTAAGTTCATAGGGTGTTGAGAATGGTTCAGGAGTTATGAATAAAGTGTTTAGGATTGTGCTTGACACATAGGAAGTGCTAGGGTGATAGTCATTATTACTATGAATGCTGTTATAATAGTAACCAATAATAAGTAGTACTAGGGTTCCTTAACATGGTATGTCCCAAGAGAGTCAGGTAATGAGCTTATGAATGACAAGCTTATGTCTAAAGTCAGGTTATCAAACTGGCTGCTCCAGGGCCACATATGACCTGTGAGTATGCTCATTTTGCCTGAGCTAGTTTAGAAATGTTTTAAATTGTTTGCACACTTCAGAAATGTCTATAGTTCATTTAAAGTTATGGGTCTGTGGCTTCTCTTTAAAAATCAAAAGCTCATTCCACACTGGGCCTGCACTTCTGCATGGCCACTCTCACCTGGGGCTGAACAATGGTTGCCTCTTTGTACATCTAGGGTATACATTCTCCAGGTCACCCCAGTCCCCACCAGGGTTGCTTCATTCACTGTTATCTGCCTGGGGTCCTTGTAGGCACCTGAGTTTGCTGTTCTCCTCCCTTGAATCTCTTTTAGGACTTCTGGGGTGATAGGCTCTCAGAGAGAATTTTTTAAACATATTCTGGACCTATCTGAGAATATGATTTTACTGAAGTTCTCCCCAGTAAAATGCACACACATTTATATGTTCACATGACAATTTCAAGGGAACCACAGACTCCCTAAAGCCCACTCATGGAAAACCTTCCTGTTTTAAGGGTTTATTCATGGGCAAGAAAATTCCATCAATCCTCATTCTTCATTAGATCACTATTGTATCTCACACTGTTACAAGGGGAATCCCATGATTTTAAAAATAGAAATTATACAGATACAGAAAATGAAGGACTATGCTTAGGAAGAGTACATCCTTTGAACCGATGATAAATTTAGTGGTTGCTTTGATTGCACTCAAATTTGGCATCTTTATAATAAAACACCACAGCAACTTGCTGTCTAATATCACCTCCTAAACAATTCTCAATTCTGCTACCTCTTCTCCAGATCTCTTAGCACTATCAGGACTACTGCCAGCCCAGATGGTACTACTGTGAGCATCAGAAAAAAGCATCTCTTCCTCAAGACATTTTACTGCCATCTGCTGGGGAAAATGTGTCATACTAACTGCAGATTCATCGTGTCTAGATGAGAAGGCCACCCACTAAACAGTGATCCTTGAGGAGTGCACACCTGTAGAACAGTTTCCGGTATGATTTGCATCATGAGCATCCCTGACATGGGCTTAGCATTTCTACTTGGGGCCATTATCCAGAGGAGGCAGCAAAGAGGGGCCATTACAAGCTTTGTAGTTTTGAGTTTTTAAAAAACTTTTTATTTTGAATTACTTTTAGACTTAATGAAAAGCTGCAAAAAAATGTGGAAACAGAGACTTTCCACATATCCTTTACCTCTTCCCCAAGGACATTTCATTCTATAATCATAAAAAAGAGGGTTTGAAGCATGATTCTAACAGGATCTTGGCAGGTAGGCATAGTGCCAGCTAATAGTACATGCTCAGTACATATGCTGGTATTATCATCTGCTAGCATCACTTTCCTTAACTATAAATGAAAATAATAAAAAAATCTAGTGTTGGGATTATATCAAATTATTAGTATTTAGCATAGTGCTTAATAGGAATACTACTATTGATATTGGTAGTGACATTAACTTATTATTTCTGAGGTCTAATACTCTTCCCCAACCCCCAGTCACAGTACACTATCATCCTGGTTTTCTAGGTATAAAAATCATAAGTATTACTACTCCTAAGATGCTTCCATATCCCAGGGGACAGGTACTGGTAACCCATTCCTGGATGACCACAGTAGACCTCCCAAAGACCAGGAAATATCCAGAGCCTAAGGGCAGAACTAGTTCCAGGCTGAGGGTATGACATCTCCTTTTGTGCCTTATCTGAGGGCTGATATCTCTCTGAAGCATGAAAGTCTTACTGATGACCATTGATGTTGCACAATTTCACAAAACAAAGGCAAATCTTTTTAAAATAAAAAAGTAACCTTTTTATTCCCACTTCAAAATCATCTGTCTCTAATCCAGTCATAAAGACTGTCAGACTGCCAGTGCAGTACAATGTAGTAGATGTTCAACAGGAGTTCCCCGAACAGACTCTAACTCCTCTGGGTGGAGAAGTGGGGTGGGTATGTGTGAAGAGGAGTCCTGCTCACAGGGTGAAGACACTTTTCTCAAAGCACTCCTCATCTGCTGACCCAGCACACAATCTGAGCTGTTTAATTATGGCATCTGTTTACATAAATTCTGACCAGGTAGCAAACTCTCACCCTCTCCTCTCAGCCACAGTATGCAGGACACAGAACACCTGTTCCAGAAGTGGACTGATTAGCCCGAGGTTGGTATACACAGCACGAGGTAGGAACCACATGCCAGGAGGAGATCCTGCGCCTTGCCGGGTTGGCTCCACTCCTCCTCTTGGCTCTAGTCCATATCCACCACTAATGGGATTGATCCATGGGCATAAATCTGAGAGACCTTGCTAGGCCTCTAGGAGGTTATCTTATCCAAAACCGTGACGGTGTTGCTGCTAGCCAAAAGCAAATGTTTTAAGCACTGGGAGGGAACTAGGAGTACGAAATTGAGCTTGATGATTTTCATTTTTAAAGAGCTTCTTGGGGAGAGCATTGGTGAAGATGACAGAATGGAATAAAAATATCATTTAATGAATATATTATCTGCAATGTGATTTACATATGCAGGTTATCTTTAAATAGATAACAATAATTTGGTGGGATATCAGCTTTATTGATACTATCAATAGGATGTGTGGAAGCAAAAGGGAGAGAACAAATTAGTGAAAAGAATGGATAAGCAAGGCAATGGGAAAGGTTCACAGACGAGGTGGGACTGGAGCTGGATTGTGAAGGATAAATAAGTCAGTCCATGGTGAAGCTGACAAATATTCTAGGAGAAGAAGGAGCAAACAGCATGGGGCAAATGGGAACGAAGCTTGAAAGACAGTGAAAGAACTAAATGAAGAGGGGAAGAGAGAACCAAATTCCAATATAGGCATGAAATGGAATAAGCTAATGATTAGCAAGGTTACTGTTATCTTGAAACCTCATTTTTTTTTAGGACAACTCATAACATTTCCCAGATGTGCCACTCTTTAGGATACTTTCACGTCTGAAGAATGGTCCCTTGACGCAGTAGACATACAGAAATACAAGTCAACCTATTCATTTCTCTCAATCTCCAGAAAACTCTAGCTCTGCATGCTCCCTGCCATTTTAAGATTTTGTTTCCTGAAGAGTAAGTTGTTAGCCTGAAGAAAAACACTAATCTAAACATTAAGGACAGAGTAACAAAGAAAACATTCTACAAATTCTTTATTCTTGATACTCATAAAGAAGAGTCTACAAAGAGCATGAGATAGAGAAAGTGGAACACACTCATCATGAAAAAGAAATTTTAAAAAGAATTACAGTTATAGGATTTTTGATCCAAGAGGGGTGTTAGGCAGTCTGCACCTAATAAAATTTGGTAGATGCTAAGAAATTGCTTGTTGAATAAATAACTGAATGTTCTACTTCAGTGGTTTATAAACTTTGTTTCCCAGAAGTGGTTTTGGGTTGTGTAAAGCACGAAGTAATTTCTGTACAACAATGAAGTTTCAAACTGCTCTGAAGACAAGTGTGATCCCAGTGCCTAATATACAGCAGGTGCCTTATAAACATTTGGTAGTAAATGAATGAAGGAATATGCAAATGTATTAATGGATAGTGGAGTGGAATAGTTTGAACTTTAACAACCATGAACAAAAGGACTAAAATCTAAAGGGAAAAAGAACAATTTTCCTTCTCTCCTGATCTATCTCAAACTTAATCCTCACTGTAACTTACTTACTTTTGCATCAAGGGAAATATAAAAATGACAATGACCTTTCCCTCACATCAGAGGGAGGTGAGAAAAATAAATATGTTAATATGTGCAAAGATTCCAGAGTTCCTTAGAGAGAGCCACTATAGGTATTAATTTCATTATTATAAGCTTCTTGCAAAAAACACAGCTGCTACACCTTTAAACAAACCATTTTTTATGATATTTCAGGTATCTTCAAACAGAAGATGGAATGGGCTAGAAAACCATAGGGAAATGGCTGACAAAACAAATGCACCTGGCCTTCAGCTCCAGACTCACCTGGGGCTCAATGTGGGGCAGTAACACATTTAAGACTGTACTTTTGGTTATGCAGTGAAGGGCTGGAAGCATGCTGTCTGCACTGACCTGAGTCAGGTGCAGAAGTGAAACTGGTGCCTCTTTCTCTGTCCACAGAGAGCTCCACATCTGAACTATATTCCAGAAAGAAGGTGAAAGGAAGTAACAAAAGAAATATATTTGAAATTATTTTAAGTAGGTTACTCTCTTTGCAGGAAGTTGTGGCCTTATTCAAACTACATTTCTCATGTCAACATATTAGACAAATGGCTCTAATCAGCAAATGCAAATCAAGACCCCCTCAATAAAGGGAAGTGCAACAGAATAAAAGCTTATTGATCCTCTTGTTATTGATCTGGACCATATATCTAGATTTATCTGTATTCTAGAACCAGAAAAAATCTTCAGCATGCAGAATTAAATACAGAAAAGAATATTGAAAGTAATATGCTTTCTACAGTATTTAAAACTATCAGAGATTAGGAGCTTAGGAAAAAGAGATTAGGAAAAAGAATGGAGCACATTGCTATGGCACCAGATTCGCAGGTTCATGAGATTTGACTCAAAATTCTTCTTTTCAGTCAATACGCATCTAGACTTGAACATGCACTGAAAAGAACCAACATGTCAAAAATGTAACCAGTAGGGAGAAAAGTAACTAAAGATCACAATTAATTGTACTTAATTTAGAAAGAAAGTTTTGTTTTGTTTTGGTTTGTTTTACCAGTCAACTATGGGAAAACATTGCTTTTTAGTAGCAGGATGTCTTGTGTTTTTAAAAAATATTTTTTGAATAGTAAAAGCTGTACTTGTGCCTGTGCTTTATTCTCATTTGCACACAGGACATAGACACTTGGAAGTTCCACCATTAGCTCACATTCCACACACGCAAAGCAGAACTTCACAAATGCTTCCCAGGACAGCTCTTTTTCAACTATTTCCTATTTGTCAGTTTGGCCACCAACCTGCTAGTCTCCTAGGATAGAAATCTTGACCGAGTTATTTTCTCTTTTCTTGCTTGCCTCCTTCCCTGTTTCTTTTTGTTCAGTGAAGATAATAATAATCTTGCCCCCTGCCTCCTTTGCTGGCTCTAGGGTGGTCCTCCCACCCCATCCCCCCGAGAGGTTAATATGAATCTACCTAACTTATCTATCCAACTGCTCGGGAAGCCACGTAGGTGGAAACACCACTCAAGTCCTCTACCAATGTTATTGTAACAAACTCAGTTATTCCCTTCTTTGACTTTTTAAAGCACAGTTTCTGGAGTAAGAAAAACTGTTCTACTGCATGATTGCGGGCAAACTCAGATTTTCATAAGTGGGGAAAACAATAGCCTCTACCCCTACAGTGTTGTTGGGAGGCTGAAGTGAAGTTCTCGGTCATGAAGCAGGCTCAGTGAATGGCAGCTGTTGCTACCATTACTATCATCTCCTCCATCTATTCTCTTCCCACCACAGCCCTCATTCAGGCCCACTTCACACTAGATTGCCACATGTGTCCCACAAACAGATACTCGTGACTAAACACCATCTTCCCTTGGAGTACTGGGTTCTGTATACACAAAGATAAGAAACAGCCTTTACTCTTAAGGAGGGTAAGTCTAGTGTCCAAGACAGATATATACAGATGATTAAAAGCAAAATTGCAGGAAGTTAGTACCTGGTGGGGCTTCTTTGGTTCAGTAACTAACACTTCTTTCTTATCAAAGGTTAGAAACAATAGAGAATGATACGGTTTGGCTGTGTCCCCAACCAAATCTCATCTTGAATTGTAGCTCCCATAATTCCCATGTGTTGTGGGAGGGACCTGGTGTGAGATAACTGAATCATGGGGGCTGTTTCCCCCCATACTGTTCTCATGGTAGTGAATAAGTCTCATGAGATCTGATGGTTTTATAAAGGGTTTCCTCTTTTGCTTGGCTTCCATTCATTCTCGCCTGCTTTCATATAAGACATGACTTTGCTCCTCATTTGCCTTCTGCCATAATTGTGAAGCCTCCTCAGCCATGTGGAGCTGTGAGTCTATTAAGCCTCTTTCAGTCTGGGGAATGTCTTTATTACCAGTGAGAGAACAGACTAATACAGAGATGTACGTAATGGAATCAGGCAGATGGCAAGCAAAATACCTCCTTTGTCACTAATAAAGCTGATACTGAAGAAAATGACTTAGTGTGAGAGTTCATAGGGCTGAACTCTCACATCCTTATTCACAGGGACTTATGCTGCTAATGTCACTAGCAGGGCTGAACAACCACAACCACCTGCATGAAATCCGTCCTGTAGAATGCAGGGCAGGAAGGAGTCAAGGAGTACCAACTCCCAAAGAGAGGAGAGAGAGAGAGGAGCTGAGTATCACAAAGGAACCCATCAGACACCTCAGTCCACCTCCCAGGAGGGGCAAGTCAGGGGCTAGCACCATGCAGCAAAGCAGGGAGAGTGTCTTTCCTTCTGCCCAACCATTAGAGGTTCAGAGTATTTTAGTAGCAGCAGAAGTGAGTATACAACCCAGATTGTGGTGGGGGTTGGGGAAAACCAGAGAGGTAGGCAGGGAAGGGATGGGCTGTGGAGCACCTAGAGTGGCACACAATAGGAACCAGTGCCAGTGCCAGCTTTTTTTTAAGAGATGGAATTTCACCACATTGCCCCAGTTGGAGTGCAGTGGCTAGTCACAGGTACAATCATAGCTCACTGCAGCCCCAAACTCCTTGGCTCAAGTGACCTTCCCACCTCAGGCTCCTGAGTAGCTAGGACGACAGGTCCATGTTGCTGTGCCCAACTCAGTGAAGGCTTTTACTCAGAGATTGTGTTTTAGACACACTGGTCTGGTGGCTGCTGAGGATAGGCTGGTGAGAGAATATCAAGCTGGCTTGGAGGATATTTTAGTACTGCTAGCAAGAAATGACAGGGGCCTGAACCAGGATGCTGGTGTCAGTGAGCAACAAGACAGGAGGGATTTAAGAAATATTTCGAAGATACGACTGGTAGAACTTAGGAAATGCCTTAATCCTGTCTGAGGCTTTCTGGTTCCAAGGTGTCCACTTTCCAATCCATTCTGAGTCCCCCATGGCCTGCCTAAGTTCCTGCCATGGGTCAGCCACTATGCTACATGCTTGATCCACGTGGTCATCCTCAGACTAACCTAAGGAGGTAGGCTAACCTCATTAATAACTCTTGCTTGGCAGAGGAGGAAACAGGTTCGGAGAGATGAAATCTAAGAAGACCTAGTGAGTAGGTGATTGGGTTAGAATACGTATTTAGGTAGTCTGACTCCAAAACCTGTGCAACTAATAAACACAAATTCTTCCTCTTCTACACAGATCCACATGGCCCTCCTCCTCTACTACTTTCCCCATCACTGAGTTCCAAAGTGTTCTTCCTGAACTCCTCTGCCCCGCCTTACCCCTTCCTCCTCTTCATAGCTGCCTCTTAACCGTTGCTTACTCTGATGGTTTTCCTTTGAGTAGCTCCAAGCTGCACAACTACTTTAGCTCAGCTACTTTAGTAGAATTACTTAATGACACAAAAATGCATTTATTTTGTCAATAGGAAATATATCTACAAGGCATGAGATCTAAATAATGTAAGTGAAATCATAATAAAAAGTAAGTACAACCAAATAGATGCAATAAAAAATGATAAAGGGGAAATCACCACAGATTCCACAGAAATTCAAACCATCATCAGAGAATATTACAAACAACTCTATGCATATAAATTAGTAAACCTGGAAGAAATGGATAAATTCCTGGACTCCTGTGTCCTCCCAAGCCTAAACCAGGAGGAAGCTGAAACTGTGAATAGACCAATAACAAGGTCAGAAGTTGAGGCAGCAATTAAGAGCATACCACACAAAAAAAGCCCAGGTCCAGACAGGTTCACAGCCGAATTCTACCAGACACACAAAGAGGAGCTGGTACCATTCCTTCTAAAACTATTCCAAATAATCCAAAAAGAGGGAATCCTTCCCAAATCATTTTATGAGACCAACATTATCCTGATACCAAAACCCGGCAGAGACCCAACAAGAAAAGAAAACTTCAGGCCAATATCCATGATGAATATAGATGCAAAAATCTTCAATAAAATATTGGCAAGCCGATTGCAACAGCAAATCAAAAAACTTATTCATCATGATCAAGTAGGATTCATCCCGGGATGCAAGGCTGGTTCAACATACGCAAGTCTATCAATGTAAACAGAAACAAAAACAAAAACCACATGATTATCTCAATTCACGCAGAGAAGGCATTTGACAAAATTCAACTGCCCTTTATGCTAAAAACCCTCAATAAACTCGGTATCAATGGAACGTATCTAAAAGTAATAAAAGCTATTTATGACAAACCAACAGCCAATATCATACTGAATGGGCAAAAACTGGAAGCATTCCCTTTGAAATCCGGCACTAGACAAGGATGCCCTCTTTCACCACTCCTATTCAATATAGTACTGAAAGTTCTAGCCAGAGTAATCCAGCAAGAAAAAGAAATAAAGGGTATTCAAATAGAAAAGGTGGAAGCCAAATTGTCTCTATTTGCAGACGACATGATAGTATACCTAGAAGACCCCATTGCCTCAGCCCAAAAACTCCTGAAACTGATAAGCAACTTCAGCAAAGTCTCAGGATATAAAATCAATGTGCAAAAATCACAAGCATTTGTCTACACCAATAACAGACTTAAAGAAAGCCAAATCAAGAATGAACTGCCATTCACAATTGCTACAAAAAGAATAAAATACCTTGTAATACAACTCACAAAAAACGTAAGGAACCTCTTCAAGGAGAACTACAAACCACTGCTCAATGAAATCAGAGAGGACACAAACAGATGGAGAAACATTCCATGTTCATGGTTAGGAAGAATTAATATCGTGAAAATGGCTATACTGCCCAAAGTAATTTACAGAATCAACGTTTTCCCCATCAAGCTACCATTGACTTTCTTCACAGAACTGGAAAAAGCCACCATGAACTTCATATGGAACCAAAAGAGAGCCCGCATAGCCAAGTCAATTCTAAGCAAAAAGAACACAGTGTGGGGCATCACACTACCGGATTTCAAACTATACTACAAGGCTACAGTAATCAAAACAGCATGGTACTGGTACCAAAACAGAGATATAGACCAATGGAACAAAACAGAGGCACCGGAGGCAACACAACATATCTGCAACTATACAATCTTTGATAAACCTGACAAAAACAAGCAATGGGGAAAGGATTCCCTGTTTAACAAATGGTGCTGGGAAAACTGGCTAGCCACGTGCAGAAAGCAGAAACTGGACCCCTTCCTGACACCTTACACTAAAATTAACTCCAGATGGATTGAAGGCTTAAACATAAGACCTGGCACCATAAAAACCCTAGAAGGAAATCTAGGCAAAACTATCCAGGACATAGGAGTAAGCAAGGACTTCATGACCAAAACACCAAAAGCATTGGCAACAAAAGCCAAAATAGACAAATGGGACCTAATGAAACTCCACAGCTTCTGCACAGCAAAAGAAACAGTCACTAGAGTGAATTGGCAACCAACAGAATGGGAAAAAATTTTTGCAGTTTACCCATCTGACAAAGGGCTGATATCCAGAATTTACAAAGAACTCAAACAGATTTACAGGAAAAAAACAAACAAGCCCATTCAAAAGTGGGCAAAGGATATGAACAGACGCTTTATGAAAGAAGACATATATAAGGCCAACAATCATATGAAAAAATGCTCATCGTCACTGGTCATCAGAGAGATGCAAATCAAAACCACATTGAGATACCATCTCACGCCAGTTAGAATGACGATCATTAAAAAATCTGGAGACAACAGATGCTGGAGAGGATGTGGAGAAAAAGGAACACTTTTACACTGTTGGTGGGAGTGTAAATTAGTTCAACCATTGTGGAAGACAGTGTGGCGATTCCTCAAGGACCTAAAAATAGAAATTCCATTTGACCCAGCAATCCCATTACTGGGTATATATCCAAAGGACTATAAATCGTTCTACTATAAGGACACATGTACACGAATGTTCATTGCAGCACTGTTTACAATAGCAAAGACCTGGAATCAACCCAAATGCCCACTGATAATAGACTGGATTGGAAAAATGTGGCACATATACACCATGGAATATTATGCAGCAATCAGAAATGATGAGTTTGTGTCGTTTGTAGGGACATGGATGAATCTGGAGAACATCATCCTCAGCAAACTGACACAAGAACAGAAAATGAAACACCGCATATTCTCACTCATAGGCGGGTGATGAAAAATGAGAACACATGGACACAGGGAGGGGAGTACTCAACACTGGGGTCTATTGGGGGGAAAAGGGGAGGGCCAGTGGGAGGGGGAGGTGGGGAGGGATAGCCTGGGGAGAAATGCCAAATATGGGTGAAGGGGAGAAAGGAAGCAAAACACAGTGCCATGTGTGTACCTATGCAACTGTCTTGCATGTTCTGCTCATGTACCCCAAAACCTAAAATGCAATAAAAAATAAAAAATAAAAAAAAAAAAGAAAAAGTAAGTTCTCTCCCAGATCCTTTCTCCAGAAGCAACTACTCTTATCCATTTATGAAATACTTCTGGAAAGATATACAAGACACATATTAGAATAAATAACTGCAAGCTCTTTATGCTGCCCATAGAAAGGCTCCTCCAACTTCTATCTTCATTGCTTTTTCCTTCCTCTGGATTCCTCCTATTATCTATAGTACAGTGTCCTGGAATTTAGCACACAATTAACCTCAAGCTGTTTCATAAATATGAGCCATGTCTCCTTAACAGCTATGGCTCTTACATATTCATCTGAGCATTAGACACACAGTAAGTGTTCAATAAATACCTGCTGATTAATTATGCCTCCTTGAGTTAACCCTACACTTGCTTCGAATGCATATTTCATGCAAACCTTTAGCTGAACCCATTCATATAGGTTTTACAATGGTTACTGTTGCAGTAGCTATATACTTAACTGGTCATCAGTCTCTTTTTAGCACTCCAATTGTACAAGTAGTTGAAAGAGTTATTTTTTATGGATTCTGATATTACAGTGAATACAGTAATTCAGAAATCTAACTCTAAGATCTTCAAGTATCACAGAGTTGGTCATGCAACACAAATTCCAACTGCACTCTGAGAAGTCTGATCATAAATGATGAGAAAAAGAAGGTATGAATCTCTCCTGTATTACCCCAACAATAGTATTATTTCTGCCATTTTTATCTGTTTGTGCTAGGCTATATGCTCAGCTGGGCTAAATTTTAAATATTGGCTTTATTATATTCACGATACTCCGTTAAAAGGCTGTGTTTAATTTACTCTTCAGGGGTATGAATCTCAGATAATCTGCCAGAGAAGGACCAACTGTTTCTTTTCACTGTGATGCAATAACGTTTCCATTTAATAGTGCTCTAGAATTACATTTTTCCCCCCTAATTTGAGATCTCTTATGCTAAATTCTCCTCTTTTGTTCTCTTGACAGTTTCCAGTCACAG
This sequence comes from Callithrix jacchus, assembly GCF_049354715.1. NCBI lineage: Eukaryota > Metazoa > Chordata > Mammalia > Primates > Cebidae > Callithrix > Callithrix jacchus. The sequence goes on along the minus strand of NC_133510.1, from coordinate 52,518,002 downwards.
TTTAAATACCTAGAGTTCTGCTTTCAGGAGAGTTTTTTGATCTTTATTTTTAATGACAGCAAAAGTTCTATGAAAGAGTTCATGCATATAGCTTGTTCTGTGTATTTTACAAGCCCAAAGAAAATTATATTTCAGAGAAGGTACATATCCAATTACTAGAAAATGAGTTACCACAAAGTAGCCATGGAAGCAGTGTAATAAAGGCAACTTCAATTAAAAGTCTCCATAACAAAGCAAAAAAAGATAGAATGCAACACACATTAATAGCTTACTCAAAACCTAAACACACAGTAGGTGACAGAAAAAGGAAACGTCTTTCTGGTACAAGTTAATGAATCATTCTATTTAACAAGAGGAGGTCTAGAAGGGGGGAAGGGTCTATTTATTGTTAAATAGAAAGGGTTCTTTTCTGTTTAACAAGAGGAGGTCTAGAAGTGGGTAAGGGTCTAGAAAAGAGCAGTTAGAATTCAAGAAAGAAAACAATACAGTAAAAATCATTTTAGATAATACTTGTTAACTTTAAACAGTTTTAAAGAAACACGATGAGATAAAAGAAGTGAAAGAAAGCATATGTATTGTGCCATATACACTGTGCTGGTGAAACACTGAGTTCCTACCGTCACAGGACTTTTGGAAGGTGGACATGTAAGTCACTGCAGTGTTGTGATTTCCAGGATAGTTTGCAACACTGCTTGAAGTACAGAGAGGAGATCTAACAGCCTGGAGAAAAGGAATAGAGCAGATGAGGTTTCTAGGCATGAGCAAAGAAGACATGGTACCTTGACAAGGAGTGGCTCTCCTGGAGGGTGAATGCGATCTAGTAAGGCTTCAGTTTGCTTGCAGTGTATGTGTGTGTGTCCATGTGTGCACACACACACATGTGCACATGCAGTGGGGAGAGTGGAATTAAGGTGAAAGAGTAGTGGATTTCTAAGACCTTGACAAATAATATGAACTTTATTCTAGAAATCATGAACTTGAGAAAGATTTTAAGCCAGAGAAGAAGTATAATAATCTATATTAAAAAGGCAATCAGTAGCAAGTGTAGAGGATGCATGGGAGAGGGAAAAGGGAGAGAAGAGAGAAGATCTGCTAGGAGGCGGAGGCAATCATACCTTCAGTAGGTCATGAGGACCTGAAAAGGGGCAGGGCTTGTTGTGGGTAGAAAGAAAGTGGAGACCCAAGAAATCTGAATGACAGAGGATCAACAGGGCAATGTACACTGATGGGTGTGAGGAGAGGAAAAAAGAAGATTCTAGAATAATGCCCAAACTTGATGCTTGGATGACTGGTAAAGGGTGGAACACTTGTGCACAGAGTGTTGTACATGAGATAAGCCAGGAGAAGCAGCTAAAACACCACCACCCATATGTAAAATTAAGAGTATCAACTTTAAAGAAGAGCCATGGGTTAGGTGATATTATGCCTACTAGACATTAAAATATATTACAAATCTGTAGTAATGAAAACCATGTGTGTGGGGTGGGGAGAGAAGAATGAGGAGTTAGTACTGATGATTGCACACCACTGTGAATGGGTAATGACACCGAATTATACACTTATAAATTGTTCAAATGGTAAACAAAAAGAAAAAGGAAGAAAAAAACATAAGTAACCAAGTTATGAGAAGGTACCTATGTGTCAGTGAAAAAGAATGGACAGACATTAAGCAGATCCCAGAATACAAAAGAATGTAGTAGATGACAATAAAAGGATAGATTTACATCAAAGATATAAAGGGTGAAATTGATTAATTCCTCGAAAAAAATCAATTTACATCCATCACACAAACATCAAAATAAACTTCAGTTTGATAAGCATAACATTTAAACAAAAAGAACATAAAATATCCAGGAAAACATTTAGGTGAATATACCATCTTTTGATGAGGAAACAGTTTCAAAGCATTAAAGCAATGGAAGAAATTATTAGAAAAATATTTTGTAATTTTAAAAAAGCTAATGTTAAAAATTAAATGTAATGAGAATTATAAAAAAAATACATAAATCTGAAAAAGGTTAATATTATTTATAAAGAGCACATATGGATCAGTAAAAAGATCACTAAGATGCAAATGGAAAAATGGACAAAAGATGTGAAGAAACTGGAGTAAATAACCAATACGAATAAATACATGAAAAACCCTTTAGTATCACCAGTAATACAGACTGCAAAACAGAACACTGAGATGCGGTTTTCCTCTGTTAAGTGTTTCCAGGCACTCTGCAGAATGTGATACCTACAGGCAGCAGGAAAGATGTCAACAGAGAACCACTTTTCCAGAGAGCTTAAGAACCCTAAAAATTGTTTATTTTTCCTGACTCAGTAATTACATCGGAATGACTTATCCTAAAGAAATATAGCCAAGATTTTTCCATATCATTTTTCTTTTTGATTAAAAATAAAAGCACTTGTTGATCCTTTCCTCCCATTATTCCTCCATTTCATTCAGGTCTCAGCCTGTCCCTGAACCTTGACTGCATTGCTATCTCTCCTGTACACTGCCATGGCATCCTATAGTCCCCTTCATGCATCTCATTATGCTTGTTCTGACCATAGTTTGTCTTTCTCTTGTCTGGATGTTTTATCCAGGCAGTAAATTCCATGAGGGTCTTCTGCTCTATACCTATCAATTAACAGAGCCCTTACTACAAAGTACTTGTTGAATGAAGGCATGAATGAATGATTAGTAAGAAGTAGGACTGCAATCTTTTTTATTTTTCTTTTTTCCCTAAGATTCTATGATGAATTTATGGGACTTTTCTATTCAGAGTAACAGTAATGAGAGCCATTCAAAACAGCATTCTTTCATACAGTTCACCTGCTGAGGTAAAAGTCAATACTCTAAACTGTGAAATAGTTCCCAGGTAGGTACACTAATAAAAATATCTATTTAATGCTGCAAAGAGAATAAAATACCTAGGAATACACCTAACAAGGGATGTGAGGGACCTCTTCAAAAAGAACTACAAACCACTGCTCAAGGAAATAAGACAGGACACCAACAAATGGAAAAACATTCTAGCCTCATGCATAGGAAGAATCAATATCATGAAAATACCATACTGCTCAAAGCAATTTTTAAGATTCAGTGCTATTGCCATCAAACTACTATTGACATTTTTCACAGAATTAGAAAAAAAGATTTAAAATTTCATATAGAATCAAAGAAGACTCCATATAGCCAAGACAATCCTAAGCAAAAAGAACAAAGCTGGAGGCATCATGTTACCTGATTTCAAACTATACTACAAGGCTACAGTAACCAAAACAGCATGGTACTGGTACCAAAACAGATATATAGACCAATGGAGTGGAAGAGAGACCTCAGAAATCACACCATACATCTACAGTTATTTGATCTTCAACAAACCTGACAAAAACAAGCAAAGAGGAAAGGATCTCCCATTCAATAATTGGTGTTGAGAAAACTGGCTAAGAATGCAGAAAACTGAAACTGGACCCCTTCCTTACACTTTATAAAAAAATTAACTCAGGATGGATTAAAAACTTAAAACCCAAAACCATAAAAACCCTAGAAGAAACCTAGGCAATACCATTCAGGACACAGGCATGGGCAAAGACTTCACAACAGAAACACCAAAAGCAATTACAACAAAAACCAAAATTGGCAAATGGAATCTAATTAAACTAAAGAGTGTCTGCACAGCAAAAGAAACAAGCATCAGAGTGAAGAGGCAACCATCAGAATGAGAGAAAATTATTGCAATATACCCATCTGACAAAGGTCTAATATACAGAATTTACAAGGAACTTAAACATAGTTATAAGAAAAAGACAAACACCACCATCAAAAAGTGGGCAAATGAACAGACACTTCTCATAGGAAGACAGTCATGCAGCCAACAGACATATAAGAAAATACTCAACATCACTGATCATCAGAGAAATGCAAATCAAAACCACAATAAGATACCAAATCAGGAAACAACAGATGCTGGTGAGGCTGTGGAGAAATAGGAACACCTTTACACTGTTGGTGGAAATGGAAATTAGTTCAACCATTGAAAAAGATAGTATGGTGATTCCTCAAGGATCTAGAATCAGAAATATCATTTGACCCAGCAATCTCATTACTGGGTACATACTCAAAGGAATATAAATCATTTTACTCTAAAGACACATGCATGTATGTTTACTGCAGCACTATTCACAAAAGCAAAGACATGAAACCAACCAAAATGCCCATCAATGATAGACTGGATAAAGAAAATGTGGTACATGTACACCATGGAATACTATGCAGCCATGAAAAGGAATGAGCTAATGTCTGTTGCAGTGAAATGGATGAAGCTGGAAGCCATCATCCTCAGCAAACTAACACAGGAAAAGAAAACCAGATACATGTTCTTGCTCAAAAGTGGAGTTGAACATTGAGAACACATGAACACTGAGAGGGGAAGAACATATATGAGGGCCTGGTGTGGGGATGGGGAGTGGAGATGAGGGGAGGGAACTTAGAGAATGGGTCAATAGGTGCAGCAAACCATCATGGCACACATATACCTATGTAACAAACCTGCACATTCTGCACATGCATCCCATTTTTGTTTTTAAAAGAAAGGAATAAAAGAAAATAATTACTACCACTTACATTTGAACAGACAAAAATCTATTTAAGAATTTTAAAAAGTATTCTTTAGTAGGGGAAAAACAAAAACAAACTTAGCCACTTTTCAACTTGCAAGCTGGCTCCCTATGCATAAAGCTGTCCAAGTTATGGTCACCCTGTAACCTTTTACTCTGTCCCCAAAGTCCACATATTCTTAGAAAATTTCAAAATTAGAAACTTCAAGTCTTCTAAGTTGTAGCTGTTTCTATGAGAGCTTCCCATAATTGGCCTTTGGATACTGATATCTAAGTAATTATTTATTATTACTGCTGATTTACACACTTATTTTGACAGGTTAAAACATACCATGTAAGTAAGCAGCATGAATAAAACCTTGCTTACATTGAGTCTCTAAGGTATGCTTTAAATTATAAACACAATCCTTTTTCTCAGAGTAGGAGTAATTAGACCTTATGATTTAACTGTCTGTGCCAATCACTGATAGAAAAAAAACGTGGAAAACCTGTGCTGAGCTATTTAGAGACCCTTAATGTCCTCGGTCTCTCCCAGCACTTCAAGTAACACTTCTTTTTAAAAGAGGTAAGATTTGTTGCATGAGGGGGAAAAGATGGTGACAGCCCCCTCCCTCCACATATTCCTGCTTATTCATCTTTTACAAAGTTGGATGTTGGTGAAAGTCTTCGTAATTCAACCATTTCTAGCATTCTTTTCAATGCCCTGTAATACTGTGTACTGAAAACCCATACATTTTCATATAACAAGCCTCCATCAGTTAAAAAATGTTAAATATTACTGTTTTCCCTGAAGAATAAAAAAGAAACGATGAATGCCATTAAAAGTACACTTGAAATAGTATACTATCAGGATGTTAAAAAATATAAGACAGGTAGGACTATTCTAATCATGCAAAGTACTGAATGTTAGTCAAGGGTCCACCTTGCCTGGGAGAGGTTAACAACTATTTAAAAGAAATAGAAGAAATAGGCATTTGCATAACAGTCTCTACTCTAATAATGCTGTTAATACCTTTTGAATATTCCAAGTGAACTGGCCCATAAAATCTCAATGGTCTCCAATGTAACTGGAATGTCTCCTGAGACACACGGGATGCACGGCATATGCACACAGTAGGTAGAAGGTAATGAGGTTGTTCATAATGCTTTTTTACATCTATAACTGATAAACAGACACAGCTCCACAAGGAATCAGATGTAGCAAATTAAAGCTAATAAAAACTTTTTAAAAAAGAAAAAGAAATCCTAATCTCTCTCTAAAATGTCATGTTTAAACTTGAGATATCTAATGAAGAATGTCTTTTAGGCTGTTAATTCAGGGTGATGGCAAAGTTTACGATACTAGAATTTATATTTTGTTAGTTTACTTTTAAGTTCTACTAGGAAATTTTAATTTGTATCTTATATTCTTAGTTCAGGCCCAGGTAGAAAAATTAAAACATGATGTCAGGTAGAAAAAGAGAAGACTATAGATGAATATGTTTATGCAACCAGACTAATTTTGTGGTCATCCATGGTGAAAATACATGACGTTAGGTTATATGTATGTTTAAATTATATGTATATAGTTAAAAATTATATGCTTATACATTTTTAAATCCACAAATTAAAGTTTATATTTACTTTTTGTTTAAATGCCCTAAAGTACATTTAGTTGTGGTTGACTCCCTCTACTGGCAAAAAATGATATTTTTTTAAAAAAACATTTTTGTGAAGATGCTGACAGATGAAACATAATTTCTAAGCTATCTGATATATTATCTCTTATAAATATTACCATGTGACACGATTTTTATAGTCAGAGGAAATTAATGTAAAAGACAGTATACCATTATGAATTAGAAAAAAATAAGATAAAAGCTCCCAGAGCCTTTACTATATGGCACAGAAAAATAAATACTCAAAGTAAGGCATTTTGAAACAAACTTCAGTGCTCATCCAAGTGGTTGTTCATCCTATTCAGGGACAAATAACTTTTCTAAATAAATAAAAACACAACATCTCAAGATCTATGAGAAAGAAAATGTTTTTGCTCAGCATGTTTTTATCAGTGACTTCAAAGAAAACTTCAAAAGTACACTTATGAAAAGGGAACACTCATGTACTGTTGGGTTAACAGACTCAGAATTCAGAATGATCTCACCAGAGTGGCATAAGGATTGACTAAAAGGAATCCCTTATCCACGGGTTCCAAACCAAAACACCCAAAACTCAAAAGTTGTTTTTCATCCTTTTCGTGGCAAAACCGGATCTGAGCTGACAAGAGGTTATAAAATCTTTATTTGTCCTACTTACTGTAAATATTTATCTGTTTCATTGCATCCATGTTAACAGTCTGATGATAGGGAGTGGTTCCTAAGCTTGGGCAGTGGGGAGCCTATGTATGTCACATTAAGGGGAACATAGGGAAGGGACACTGTGTTACCTTTTAAAGGCTGATAGTCTAAGAGAATCCATGTGCCTTAAGGATTTCTGATGAGAGATTGTGAACATATAAAAACATGAAACTAAAAAGTGTAAATGTCAGTACTCACCTAAGTCTAACAATTCAGTAGCACAAGTGCAGAAGGAAACGACTTAGATTAACAGAATATTTAATAAAAGGGGATCCATTCGTTTATAGAAAGCTGCTATTTTTTGAACACCTACTATTTACCCAGACCTTAGCTAGTCAGGTATATTGTAGAATATCCCTTACAGGATTCATCTGATGTTTTTCTCATGATCAGACTGGAATTATGTGTTATTGGCAAGGAAACTAAGGAAACACCATTCTCATCACATCATATGAAGGATACATACTATAAACCTGACTTTTCACTTCCGGTGATCATCTGGCTAAGGCAATGTTTGTCAGGTTGCTCTGCAGTAAAGTTCCTCTTCCTCTCCGCTTTCATACTGTGTTCACTGGAAAGGAGCTACCACCTGTAACCCACACATAAGACGTGAGGATTTATGTTTCACCTCTCCAGAGTGTCCTTAAAAGTAGAAGAGGGCTGAATTATGTCTTGAGAGAAGAGAAATAGTTCAATAAAATAAACAAAATGCACCCTGCTCTTTGGGAGATTATAAACTAGCTAGGGGAACTCTTACAATAATAAATAGTCTCTTAAAAAAAAGTAAGTGGAGCTTCATTGTCTAAACCATTTTCAACTGAGAAGTACTCTATGGTTTTCCTTTTTATTGGAAACAAGAAGGTCAGCCATTGTGCTTCTTTTGTGTCTTGAAAATGTCTTATTCTTGAGATAAGTTAATATTTATTTGCTAAAATATTTGAATCTGGTATTTCCAAACTTGATTGATCTGCTTCAGATCTTTGTATTAACTTTCTCACATCCACAAACAAAATGCAGGAAACCAATTCACTTTCCTTGAGAATTTACTGTTGCTATAACCCCTGAGTTAATGACTCTAAATGCAAAGAAGAAATTCAGCTCCCCCGCCCATCATGCACTTTGCCAGACCTCTATGATTAAAGAGAATCTGAACATAAATAATGCAAGATCAATAACACAGTATGCCAAATTGCATTTAAAATATTCATGCAATTCTTTAAAAAAAATAAAACCACATATCGCAATTCAGGCTAAGGCCTCTTAAGGGGAAGAGATACAATATATGAATGAGTTTGAATATCTCTGAAATGCTTTTATAGAGGAATCTTCCACAAGCTTCTGCCTTTCTGGATCACTTCACGTAGTATATGATAATAGTACAAAGCATAGTGTTTCTAAAAATACTAGATAATATGGTGTGTTTGGCTGAGATATGGTAGATTTGTCTTCAGGCAATCTGGTTGTGACTTTATAGAGGAGTTCTTTTCCTTCATTCTTCAGATATGGTGATACAATTTACAAGAGCAATATAGAAATAGCTTTTGGTATTGATTTAGAGCTCAGATGGATAATGTGATTTAGAGCTTGCTTGCTTAGATTCTTGCTATTAGAAGTCTTTTCAGAATGTTTGGTTATTTAATGTACTTAATACAAAATAATGAGACTGTGGGATTTTAATAAAGGTTATCCCTAAAAGCATCCATTTAAAAAGGAAAAACAAACCTCTTAAAAATGAATTCATAATTGATGCTGTCAGTTGTCATCAGTAAATTTATGTCTCTGGGAAATATAATTTTGTAAATTTGTACAAATAATTAAAGATCTTTAAAAATTTATGAGCATAATTAAATCATCAAGAAAGTTTTCTGAACATGGTCAATTTATTTCTTACCATAGATCAACAAAAGGTTTTGACATCAAGAAAATGAATTTTGCCTATGCTTTGACATATATCAATAAAGCAAAATTCATTGTGCTCTTAGATATTAAAATCCCAAAATATGGCAGATATTTATATGCAACTTTGGGATTTTTCTTGGTAGAATAATTGAGTATAGACCAATCCAGTCCTTGGTTAATTTATGCATCTTATGAAAGAAATAACTGTAAATCCAAGGGCATGAGTGCACAATTGAGAAACTAAAATCTACCTACCAACAATATTCTTTTGAAACTCAGAATTGGCCTATCTGAGTGTGCCACAATTAGATCTACATGAGAAAATAAGACTAATAATACCGTTGGACTGAGTTTGAGAACATCCAAACAATTCCTTGCCAAGCTGTGCAAACACTCTGGGTCACAGATCCTAAATGAGTAGATCACATCTAGATCATTTAGCTGGTAGAAAAGAAATCTCAAATGGTTTAGGATTCTCATCAGTAAAAACAAATATTCATGCAAAACTACCACACAGTGAAAAATAAGCTGAATTCAGCTATCCAAGAACTATAGTTTACTTTTTATGTAGTGACAAGGTGTAAAAAAGTAACAAGTTTTTTAAAAAAAAACCATGGCTGCTATCAAATCTTAAAATATAATACAATCCTATACATTTCTTGCTTAACATGAAATGAAATGCATTGTTTCCAAGAAGTTTGACTTCTGATCACAATTTATTACATCCATATTTTAAGTTAAGCTTGGTACTTATGAACTGGAAAATATTTTATATTAGTAAATGATTATACAAAAGTATGGTACTTTCGATCAGAGGTAATAGATATAATTTATGCATAAAACCTAATATTCTCAAGACTCATAAGAATTGGGAAAATGGAAAATCCCTGATTTTCAGCACGAAACAAGTTAGGATGTTTGTATAGGAATGTTAAATGACTTGTGGAGCCAGATAGTGTGTTCACAAGACACAGATTTTCTGTTTCCTCTGAAATATCTTTCAGTTTTGAGCTTCATTTTGAGGGAATTTAAGATGTTAATATGGCCGGGCGCGGTGGCTCAAGCCTGTAATCCCAGCACTTTGGGAGGCCGAGGCGGGTGGATCACAAGGTCAAGAGATCGAGACCATCCTGGTCAACATGGTGAAACCCCGTCTCTACTAAAAATACAAAAAATTAGCTGGGCATGGTGGCGTGTGCCTGTAATCCCAGCTACTTGGGAGGCTGAGGCAGGAGAATTGCCTGAACTCAGGAGGCGGAGGTTGCGGTGAGCCGAGATCGTGCCGTTGCACTCCAGCCTGGGTAACAAGCGCGAAACTCCGTCTCAAAAAAAAAAAAAAAGATGTTAATACATCTTTGTAAAGATCTTAGTGAATCTCTCTCTCTCTCTCTCTCTCTCACACACACACACACACACACACACATTTCACAATTTTTGGCATAAACATTAAATGAAGCCAAACACAAGCAAATGGAGAATATGCTGATGAAATGCAGTGAGTAAAAATAATGTTTGTGGCTGGAACTTTATGGAATTGAGGTCAAATTATGGGCTTGCCCCTTCTATGTGACCTGGGGTGAATCACTTTCTTCTTAAATGACAGCTTCATTATCTATAAAATACTTGTCTTATAAGCTGTTAGGATAAAATGAGACAATAACATTTGGAAAGTTCTTGGTCCAAGGCTCAGCACTTATTTTGAATTCCTAGTACTCCACCATGCAGAGAAATGAGTTTTGCTTGCGTGTCTTCACTTCTAGGTGGGGAACTCGTTGAGGAAAGGGGCTACATCTTTTTCATCTCTATACTCCTAGGACTACATCAGCAGATTATTAAATCTAGAACAAACGGTGTCTAAAGCATGATGAGTGAACATTACATACTCAAAACAATGACATTACTTTCATCGCCGCTTCTCTTATCCTTGTTATAAACTTTTCAGCAAGAAAAGATAAAAAAGAGACCAGCAGACTATTTTTCTTCGACTAAAAATAACCTAGTACCCTTCTACCAAAAATGTACTTTCCTAATTTATGTCTTTATGACAGTAAATTATTCTACTTTCTCAAAGCAGAAGACTGGGAGACAGTTAACTTGCTTACTCAGAGCCAAAGCAGGAAGTACTTAAGAAACAGAGCATCTCTTCTGACTCAAATGTCTGGCCGGTGATCATTTTCCTCAACACTCATTTATTGATCACTTACCATGTGCCAGGTATGTGTAAGGTAGTAAGAATAGTGATAAGTAAAACAATCTCTACTCAAGAAATTTAAAGCACTCAGTTAGATTAAGCTCAGCCTAAGAGTCACCCAGGGTGCTTGTCAAATATGTAGATTCTTGGGGTCCCCCTCAGAACAATAGAAGCAGAATCTGCAGCAGTAGGGTCCAAAAGTCAGGAAGCTTATCTCTTGAAACCCCACTCTTGGTGCAGCTGCCCATGCTGTGCAGCTTATCTCAAATACCCTCCACTGGCCATCACCCTCCAGACGCATCCTTTGTTATTCGACTCCAATGCTACCTCTTCTAGGTACCTTTACCAACCATGCCTTCCCTCTTGCAGAGTCAATTCCTTCCTTCTCAGACTCTGTTTGCTTTATACCTGTTTTTACTGATCAGAAACTTATCATGTTGTTTTATAATTTATTGGCTTACACATCTGCTTCCATTACTGATCTAGGAGCTATGTCAACAGAAACTAGGTCCTTTCCACCTTGGTATCTAAAGCCTCGCACATAGCCTGTATGCAATGGATGGTCAGCAAACATTCACTAAATTATAAATAGAAACATTTTAAAAGCTCCTGGTAGACAAAGTTGGGAATTTCCTTAGTGATAAGCAAGGGTAAAAAAATTTAAATTCACCCTATTGCTCATTCTGTGACCTAACACAGTCAAATTCCCCACACTGAAGGATTGTTTTAACAAGACATATCAATTCACTATTATTTTAAAGTGTCTTACCAGATGTCTTCATTTGTTATTTCTAAGGCCACAACTTGTTATTCTAAACCAATGTGAAATATTATCTCCGTTTCACTTTTTAAATCTACACATGATTTCAGTTTGGTCTGATTTAAACCCTACTGAGGACTTTCTTTAGAAAATGAAACTACAATCCAATTCATAACTTAAGGAGTTGGTATATTTAGGATATGAAATATTTGAAGCAAAAATATTCGACTTCCATTTTCTATTTCATTGAAAATGATGATTTAACTTTTGAAACACTCTAAGCACAAGAGACTATAAGAATTAATGGAAATGCAGAAAAGATCAGTGAAAAATATAAGCTGGCATAATGATCAATTTGGTTGCCAGATATGTCCTCTATGTATTTCACTTTCTATTCTGCTACTATAAAAGTTTGTGTCAGAATCTATTTAAAATAAATATATAGCATAATTTCTATTTGTCTGTAAAAAGCCTCTTTAAAGGAGATCAGCACAAAATGGTTACTCCCTTTATAGTTTTTGGATTTCAAAATATAGTTAAATAATCATGGCATTTTCATGCACAGTTTACAATGAACATTATACCTTCTTCAGTGTGCTAAAGAAAATTATGTGTCATTGTCTGATTTGATGAGTATTTATTATTATGACCTCTTCAAAGGCATTACCCACTCTGTACATGTGGTGAATGGTGTTCAAATATTCCAGGTGGTCATGCCAGAAAATGGGGAGTCAGCCTTGATTCTTCCTCACTATCTATCCAATCCATCCATCCAGTCCACCCACTACCAACCCACCCATCCATCCATCCATCCATTCAATCCACCCACCCATCCATTTATCCAATCCAATCCATTTATACATCCATCCAATCCATCAGTCTAATCAAGGTTCCACAAATTGTACTCTATAATGATCTCTTACAACTCCCTTCTTCCTACGCCCACTTCCACCTTCCTCAGTGACAGCCAGTGATCCTTCTAACTTCTCAGCTGAAAAATCTTCAACTATTTTCTATTGCCAAGAGCATAAACATTTAAACTCTTCAGCAAGGTGGACAGGATCTTTCATGATCTGCCTGCCATGTTAACTTTAACATTTGGCCCTGCCCCTTGGACAGTACTTGCTACACTACTTGTACTTTCTGGAGGCTGTCATGTGGTCCTGTTCTCCTCAAACAGTGCTCATGTTGCCTTGTCCCTAAAACCTTGTGAAAAGTTCCTCACTTATTGGATGAACAAACTCCTGTTTTAGCCACCAGATCTGAGCTTAAGGATAATTCTGCCACAGTAACTAATTGTAGCTTGATGTGTGTGTGTGTGTGTGTGTGTGTGTGTGTGTGGGTGTGAGTCAGAGAGACAGACAGACACTGTCTGCCTCCCCTCTAAATTAAGCACTGTGGGCAGGAGTATTTCTTTTCATCTTTGTTGCCCCTGTGGCAAAAGGAGAGCCTGGCATAAGGAGGATAGCCGGTACATACCGGCTGAATAAATCAGTGGTTGTCTACTGCACCTATGCCTAAGACTGGTCTTGCTCACACCTGTGCCAGAACAATAAAACCATTAAAACATGTAGTAAGTGGGAATATAGGCAGAGTTATAAGCAGCTTAATTAAAATATATGATTTGCTGCTGCTGACCTCATCCCTCTCCTTGTCTCCTGTCCTCACTGATTCTACAGTGGGAGCTTTGATAAAGACATTTTAGATTTAGAAGTTTAAGAAGGGAAGAAATGGTGTCTATTAGAAACAATTTAAGAGGGTTTTCCCTCAGAGGAACATTCTTCAGGCCAGCTAAACTCTAGGCATCCCTTTGACCAAAAGAAGCATCACTCAACCAGCATGAATATTTAACTGACCTATCTACGATTCTTCTCATTGCTGATGCTTTGGAGATTTATTTATACCCATTTCTGCTAAGGAAGATTTGCTATTGGTGATATATTTAGGGTAACAGGTATTCTCTTATGAAAAATAAAGTATCCTTCATTTTTTGAGATCAGTTTCCTTAAAAAAATTATAATATCCCCACCCAACTTTTCTCTGTGAGGAAGAAGAAATGTGATAAAGTGAAATTACTTTAAGAAGCATAAAAAAAATCACTTATTATTTTTATTCCCAATTTATGTGAATACATTTAATTTGCATTTTTTTCCTTAAGTTTAACTGATTTGAGGAAACAGAATTTCTAATTAGCAGGGAAGAGATTCCATTGTTCTGATGATTGGTTTCCCCACCTGACCACTTATTAGAGGCTCCTGGGGACAGACAAATGTCCAGGCCCCACTGTAGCCCTGGGAAATCAAAACCTCCAGGAGGGAAGCTCTGGAGATTTCTGTGTTAAAAGTTCCCCAAGGGTCCATGATAATTAAGTAGGTTGAAAACTGTTGTTTAGGTTTGATACTCTTTAAGGATTTCTTTGAAGTGGAGGCATGGGTTAAGAATACAGACATTTGGATCCCAATAGACTGAATTAAGATCTAGATGGTTAACATCTCCCTCCCACTCACGACTTTGTAGTGACAGGCACAACCTGGTGTGCTACCACAGGTGGGAGGCACCCCTTAAGAGTGGCAAAAAAGGGAAGGAAATAGAGGCGACAGGTGGGAGGCTTAAATTCCATGTTTTAAAACACCGATTTTTTGACACTCTAATAAACTTCATGGTCCCCCACTCTTAAGACAGGAAACGCAGACTTGTCCTGAGCATTCTAGTTCAGCTATTTAAGTGGTCTCCCTTCTTCATCCTTGTCACAACCAAACACATAGCCCAGTCAAGAAATCAATAAAATTACTGAGAACCTGATTACTATTTATATAACTCTGCTTTTATAACAGAATATGTTGAGTGCCAAAAACCCTAGGCATGAGTGATCTTTAGAAACAACACGTATTCTTAGATTGAAAACGCTCTCTTCTGTTACCCTAGAAAGAAAAGTCCAATACATTATAGAACATACATATTTATAACAGCCTGTTCTTATCACAGAAGAACAACAACTTATGGCAGAAAATTATTTTTCTTGAATTTTGTAGACAGAGGGCAGTATGTACATGCCAACTTAAAAGCCTGTACGCCAATTTTAAAGAAAATGCTTGCTTTAAGACATCTTTGTGTAATGGCCCTTTTAAATCTCGAAATATTGTTTAGTCATTTATAATGGGATTGGTAAATTATAAATTTACCTGTAAATTTACACTGTAAAAAACAAAAGGCACTACATGGCCCAGGAAGGTGTTTATTTCTTCGGTTTAGAAAATGTATGCATCTGATGTCACCATGGCTTTGCAAAGGGTGTATATACAGATGCGATGACGAGCATCATGACAGAAAACTCAATAGTTAAAGATGATAACTAATCTTGTCATGCTCTGTCATTATGTAAATCCAAGAAATTTATTGCCAAAGTGATTTCTATTAGTGCAGTTGAAAAGAGAATTAAAAATGTAATCCTCAGCATATCATTTTATGATTGACTCTCTAGGGCTGCTTAGGCCTTAAAATGGTGATGCATATTGAACAGCAATTGTGTTGGCCTTTTTTTTAATTATAAATGAGATTGCACTTCAATTCAATGTACCCAATTGATAATCAAAATTAAATTAGTGGTGTTTAAAAAAATTGATTTAAATCTTATCTGGTGTTCTAGAGGAAGTCTCTTTCTCATTTCTGTGTTATGGTTAATGCAGCTATTCTTGGACTAGAAGATAGCAAATCAGTAGTTGTCCTCTGTAGGAGATGGGAGATGGCACATCTTGTTTCCTGGGTGTGCCAGGAAAGACATGTTCCTGGACGTAGGAACACTGATCAAATCAGTGCTGCACAGGGTCATCACAACACAGTTTCCATGGAGATCTGTCTCCAGTGTTACACTTTGGAGATTGCTCTTCGATTTCCTTCAAATCCCCTACCTAGTCTCCAGCTGCAGACTCTTCCTACTACATCCACACAATGGCTGGTCAGTCCTCCCAGGCTGCAATGATGTCATTCATTAATGTGCGAGAATTCCTGCCATCCCTAATGTCCTGCTTACTCTAAGTCGCCACTTGATACATAAGATGAGGGAGGAGCTTCTGCTACAGTGATTGCCAAGGTTAATCCACTTGTTGAGCCTAAAGCCTCCTCTAACTCCCTCATTTTGCAGACAGAAAAATAGAGAGCCAGTATGGTTAATATTCAGGGTAATGTCTTTAAGAATTTAAAAAATAATAATTGGAACTAAAATTAAAATTCTTCTAAGCTATTTTTCTAAAAGAGAGAAATCCAAGTTGTAGTTCACAGAACAATTGGTATTTCCATGATTTTAAGTTTGAGAAGCAGTTGGATAACCAAAGGTAAGCAGATTTCCTTCTTGCAGAAATGTTCTCCAAATGTTCTTTGTAGGACAGGGGAAGCTCATGCCTGTAATCCCAACACTTTGGGAGGCTGAGGTAGGTAAATCATCTGAGGTCAGAAGTTCGAGACCAGTTTGACCAACATGGTAAAACCCCATCTCTACACTGTTTACAGCAGAAAAGATTTGGAACCAACCCAAATTCCCATCAATGACAGACTGGATAAAGAAAATGTGGCACATATACACCATAGAATACTATGCAGCCATAAAAAGGGATGAGTTCATGTCCTTTGCAGGGACATGGATGAAGTTAGAAACCATCATCCTCAGCAAACTGACACAAGAACAGAAAACCAAATACCACATGTTCTCACTCATAAGTGGATGTTGAACAATTAGAACACATGGACACGGAGGGGAACATCATACACTGGAGCCTCTTGAAGGGTTGAGGGGCTTGGAGAGGGATAGCAGGGGGGTGGGGCACTGGGGAGGGATAACATTAGGAGAAATACCTAGATGAATGGAGTGTTGGATGCAGCAAACTACCATGGCACATGTATACCTACATAACAAACCTGCATGTTCTACACATAGACCCTAAAACTTAAAGTATAATTTTAAAAAATACAAAAACTTAGCTGGGCATGGCAGTGGGCACCTGTAATCCCAGCTACTCTGGAGGCTGAGGCAGAAGAATCACTTGAACCCAGGAGATGAAGGTTGTGGTGAGCCAAAATTGCGCCATCACACTCCAGCCTGGGCAATAAGAGTGAAACTCTATCTCAAAAACTAAAATAATTAAAAAATAAATAAATGTTCTTTGTAAACGTATAGGAAGAGTTGTCATACATATAAATGTTTCTTATGTATTTTTGTTCTTTTCTCATAGAGCACCTTTGAGATGTAGACACCTGCAGAACAAAAGTGACTATATCTCCTATTGCCCAACTAACAAATTTTTGAGAATAAAAGGAGGTACCATTAATACTTATTACTGGGAAACAGGAAGAAACTGGGATTGTCCTGGATGGGGTGTATGGTTCCCATGTAGAGGCAAAAAACAATATAAACATAACAGTTTGAAAGCTAAAGATAATAGAAGGACAGTCATAATTCTGATCCTCAACTTGAAGGCTATAATATACAAGAATGAGGGCTACTATTCTATGTTGCTCTAGAAGGCAAAAAGGGAGAAAATTAACATGAAGAAAGAATTGTGCACAATACAAAAAGAACTTTTTAGCAATTACATTTGTCCAAAAAGGGAATGGACTCTGGTGAGATCTTCCCTCCTTCCTCAAGGATAGATGTTAACCAGTGAGCAATGGTTTATAAGCTAGGAGAAAATGACTTCTAAGAACCAAGTAATTTTTAATGACTGCTTGACTAATAGGAACTTAATGTAAATCCCTGAAATATTATCACATTTCAATCCAAATAAACAAGATTGTTTCAAGGGAGGACTCAAAAGTATCTTATAACTCATCTTTTTCCAATTTACCGTTTGATGAAAAAGTGTATGAAAAATTCACTACCAAACAAATGAAACATCATCAAATTTGAGTAACTGAGCTCCACACAAGTGAAATCATACTGCACACTTGGCCATGAGGCCTTGCTCTCTAAAGAGGCCATTAGATTTATGTGAAAATTAATGCTCTGAAAATGCACAGACGCAGTGATGCAAATATTAAAGAATCGAAATGTTCGGGCTTAGGTGCAATTCATAGATGGTCGAAGGTTAAAGAGTAGAGGAAACCTTCGGGTCATTCTAATTAAGTTTGTTCATTTGCCCACACAGGCCTACAGATATAAAGTATTTTGACCAATATCACACAATGAGTTTGGAGCAGGTATTAATCTGAGTAGGACATGTAGAGAAAGTTAAAATTATTTTGCCTATTCTCACATACAAAAATAGCACATATAAACAAACTAAGATTAATTTTCAGGCATTACAAATGCTGAGTTATATTTATCAAATTAAGTAGATACAGGCATACCTTGGAGATATTGCAGATTTGGCTCTAGACCACTACTTATTACAAATATTGGAATAAACCAAGTCCTAAGAGTTTTGGGGTTTGCCAGTGTATATAAAAGTTATGCTTAAACTATACTGTAGTCTACTAAGTGTGTGATAGCATTGTGTTTAAAAGGCAATGTGCATATCCTAATTAAAAAATACTTCATTGCTAAACAAAAAATGCTAACCATCATCTGAGCCTTCAGCAAGTTATAATCTTTTTGCTCGTAGGGGGTCTTGCCTTGATGTTGGTAATTAGGGTGGTGGCTGCTGAAAGTTGGGGTGGCTGTGGGAATTTTAAAAAAATAAGACAGTAATAAAGTTTGTGGCATCAACTGACTCTTCATTTCAGGAAAGATTTCTCTGTAACACGCAATGATGGTATTTTACCCACAGTAGAACTCCTTCCAAAATTGGAGTCAATTTTTGTAAACCTTGCCACTGTCCATTATCTATCATTTGTTGTCATTTCAACAACGTTCGCAGCATCTTTGCTAGGAGTAGATTCCATCTCAAGAAATCACTTTTTTTGTTCATCCATAAGAAGCAACTCCTTATGTGTTCTTCAAGTTTTATTATGAGATTGCAGCAATTCAGTCACAACTTTAGGCTTCACTTCTGATTCCAATTCTCATTATTTCCACCACATCTGCAATTATCTCCCTCCCTGAAGTCTTGAACCCCTCAAATTTATTCATGAGAATTAGAATCAACTTATTCCAAATTCCTGTTAATGTTGATATTTTGACCTCCTCATCTGAATCATAAATGTTCTGACTGATATCTAGAATGGTGAATCCTTTCCAGAAGGTTTTCAATGTACTTTGCGCAGGCCCATCAGAGGAATCACTATTGATGAAAGCTATAACCTTATAAAATATACTTCTTAAATAATAAGATCTGAAAGTTAAAATTAATCCTTGATCTATGGGCTACAGAATGGATGCTGTGTTAGCAGACATGAAAAAACCTTTATCTCCTTGTATATTTCCAATCAGAGCTTTTGCATCACTAGGTGCATTGTCAAAAAACAGTAGTATTTTGAAAAGAATCTTTTTTTCTGAGTAGATCTACACAACAATCTTAAAATATTCCGTAAGCCATGCTGTAAACAGATATACTCTCATCCATGATTCGCTATATTATTTACAGAACATAGGCAGAGTAGATTTAGCATAATTCTTTTTTTATTTTTAACTGAGACTCCTCCTGCATTGCAGTGGCGGGATCTCAGCTCACCGCAACCTCTGCCTCCCAGGTTCAAGCAATTCTCCTGCCTCAGCCTCCTGAGTAGCTGGAATTACTGGCATATGTCACCACACCTGGCTAATTTTTATATTCTCAGTAGAGAAGTGTTTTATCATGTTGGCTAGGCTGGTCTCAAACTCCTGAACTCAGGTGATCCATCCACCTCAGCCTCCTAAAATGCTGGGATTTGGCATAATTCTTAAGGGCCCTATGAGTTTTTGAAATGGTAAATAAGCATTGGCTTCAACTTAAAATCACAAGTGTAGTAGCTCCTAACAAGAGAATCAACCAGATCTGTAAAACTTTGAAGCCCGTCATTGACTTCTCTCTAGCTATGAAAGTCCCAGATGTTATCTCCTTCCGATATAAGGCTGCTTAGTCTACAGTGAAAAGCTGTTGTTTAGTGTAGCCTCCTTTGTCAATTATCTGAACTAGATCTTCTAGATAACGTGCAGTTTCTACATCAGCATTTGCTGCTTCACCTTGTATTCTTATGTTATGGAGACAGCTCCTTTCCTTAAATTTCACGAACCAACCTCTGCTAGCTTCAAATTTTCCTTCTGCAGCTTTCTTACCTCTCTCAGCCTTCACAGAACTGAAGAGAGTTAAGGCATTCCCCTGGATTAGGCTTTGATTTAAGGGAAAGTTGTGGCTGATTTGTTCTCTCCAAACCATTAAAACTTTCTGCATATTGCAGTAAGGTTGTTTGGCTTTCTTATAATTAGCGTGTTCACTGGTGTAGCACTTTTAATTTCTTTCAAGGAGTTTTCCTTTGCATTCACAACTTGGCTATTTGGCACAAGAGACCTAGCTTTCAGCCTGTCTTGGCTTACAATATGCCTTCCTCACTAAGCTTAACAGCTTCTAGTTTTTGATTTAAAATGAGAGACACATGTGACTCCTGCTTTCACTTGAACACTTAGAGGTCATTGTAGGATTATTAATTGACCTAATTTCAATATTGTTATGTCTCAGGGAAGAGGAAGGCCCCAGGAGAGGAAGGGAGACAGGGAAACAGCTGGTCAGTGGCATAATCAGAACACACACAGCATTGCTTAAGTTTGCTGTCTTCTATGGACACAGTTCATGGTGCCCCAAAACAATTCAAACAGCAAGATCAAAGATCACTAACCACAGATCACCATAACAGATATAATAATAATAAAGTGTAAAACATTGTGAGAACTGCCAAAATGTGACAGAGAGATACAAAGTGAGCACATGCTGGTGGAAAAACCGTGTTGATAGAGTAGCTCAATCATCAATTCATAAAAAACACATTATCTGTGAAGCACAATAAACTGTGGTAAATAAAATGAGGGATCTGTATGTAGCTTCTGTAATAAATTGCTAATCCTTACAGCTCCTGGAAAACACAACTCAAAATACAGATAATACAGAATTAATTAATCTTTTTAGCTTTAATGTTCTTTATTAATGAATTTCACATTCTACAGATGAGAAGGTAAATGATATGAAGATAATGCACTAAAATGGTAGAACTAGAATTCTAACCCCAGTCACATTACTTGAAAGTAAGTATAGCAGTATTTCCATTATGTTTGCCTGTCCCCTAGAATTTAATTTTACCAAAGCTATTTTTGATATTTCATCATACTGAAGCCCTTTCATCAAATCAATAAAGCAGGACAAAAAACAGAAAACTCTAAATCAGTGGATCCAACTGTCCTCAGGCCTTTAATCACCCTATACCAATCCACCAGAGCAAGAGGCTCAGCGCCAAGGCTTTGGGCAGCATTCACCAAATATTTTTTGGGAAAAAAAAAGGAACAAGTGAAAGAAAAAAATCAGTCGCATTTATACACAGGGGAATCCTCCATCAAAGGTTTCTCATTTTTTTCTTTTCTTTTTGAGACAGAGTGTCCCTCTGTCACTCAGGCTGGAGCGCAATGGTGCAATAGCAGCTCAATGCAACCTCTGCCTCTCAGGTTCAAGTGATTCTCCTGCCTCACCCTCCTGAGTAGCTGGGACTACAGAGACCCACCACCATGCCCAACAAATGTTTGTATTTTTAGTAGATATGGGGTTTCACTATGTTGGCCAGGCTGGTCTTAAACTCCTGACCTCAGGTGATCTGCCTGCCTCAGCCTCCCAGAGTGCTAGGATTACAGGTGTGAGCCACTGTGCCTGGTCTCATTTTCTTTTTGGCTTTAGAATGCAAACAAGGAGTTCTGTACCCACAGCTGGCTTCACCATGAAGCTTTCCGAGATACTATAAAGCAAAACAATAGCAAGGTATCTACATGCAAAACAGTATGAGACACTTCATGCCAAGAAAAAGTGGGACAAATACAGAATTAAATATGTCTGAGGGAGCTTCCATACAAAAAATTCAAGCACAACTACCAGATCTGGGGATCATTTTGTGAATACATACTTGATGAACAGAGCATAGTGCTTCAATGAAACAGGCATTTTTTTTATTAGGTGTTATACATTAGGTAGCAAACTGGTAGAGGGAAAGATGAATTAGGAAATAACAACAGAACAAAATATAAAAATGGTGCCTTGTAGCAATGACAAGTTAGGAAACCATCATACCCTTGTGCCATGACATCTTGACATGACTCCAGTCCAAAATAATAGTTTCAGAGTTGACTTCGTACCCAATTACATTTAGGAGACTCTGGGAATTCACATGTGAGTAATGAGAGAAGATGGTTTGTATGTAGGTCTGCTAAGTTGGAAATAGCTTTTTGGAAAGCCTGTTCTGGTATCCCAGAGTGAGAAGTTCCTGGCATATTTGAACAGGGCTGGCAGTCATTTCTTTACACATATCAGCATGGTTTTTAGCAAACTGCCTCTAAGATACTTTCATGAGAGAGGAGCAGATGGGGTGCTGCTGATACCAATAGGGGCAGACCACTAGTGTGACTTCTTGGTTAAAGCCAGGGCAGAAGGGCTCAGTGGTGCTAAGCTGCACTGAGCATCACGCTGCAAGTTTCAGGTAGCTAAGGCACAGGAAATTTCACTGTATCACAGCTCCTTATTTCATCAAATACAGCATAGAAGCATAGATATTTCAGTGAAAAGTCAGATAGTTTCAGCTGTGTTTACTTTAAAAACTAACTTCCTCTTGCTTTGGTTAGGGGGCTTTGCTTATGTGATGTCCAAAACAGACTCCAGAGACTGCTAACAACAGGTCATCTTATGGCCTTCATCTGATGACAATGTGGTGTTCTGAACCATACAACCCTTCCTTTAGAAATTACTCTGTATTTCTGAGTCCTTTTGTCTTGGGCATATAAATAGAGCAACTCCCACTCACAGTTAATCACATCGCCATTTGTTGCTCCATGAAAAAACCGAGGGAGTTCAGGAACCTTTGCCTGTAGAAGTGGAAGGGACAATCTGCCTGAAGGCTGACCCGATGTCAGACATGCGAGCACGAGGACCAGGCTTGTCTATCCTGACTGCAAACGTTTTCTCTCCAGTATTCCCATGGGATCTCTCTCTACTTGGACACCCAAATGAAAAGCCCATCCATTAGGGATTTTTTTTTTCAAACAAGAGAGTCTTTTAAAAATACATTAGGAAAAATAGAAGGAAGGGGGCACAATGGCTCATGCCTGTAATCCCAGTGCTTTTGGAAGCCAAGGCAGGTGGGTTACGTAAGCTCAGGAGTTCAAGACCAGCCTGGGCAACGTGATGAAACCCCAGCTCTATAAAAAAAAGAAAAAAAAAAAGCCAGACACGGTGGTGCATTCCTGTAGTCCTGGCTACTCGAGGGGCTAAGGCAGGAGGATTACTTGGTCCCAGGGAGGTCAAGGCTGCAGTGAGCCACAATCATGCCACTGCACTCCAGCCTGGGCAACAGAGTAAGACCCTGTCACACTAAACAAAAAACAAAAATAAAAGTAATACAGGAACATTACAGAATGTAATGAAAAACACTAAAACTTTAAGAATACATCATCCAGAGATAATGCTGGTATTAACTTTACAGTTTTTTATGTTTTGTATATAAATATACATATTTTAGACCATATGTATACATACACCTAAAGTAAATAGGTATATACATTGCTTTTAAAATGAGATTTTTTTTTACTTGGTATATTATGAATATCTTTTAAAATCATTAAAGTGTGTGTATGTGTGTGTGTGTGTACATGTGAAAATTCACAGAATCAAAGAATATGAAAGCTAGAAAAGATGTAAGCAATCATCAATTCCAGTGTTTCCCAAACTTTTGACTACACCTACACTAAAAAATAAATTTTACATTGCACCCCAGTACACACATTTATATTAATCATACACACAGACACACATTTCATGTAACAATATTTACCCTTACTATGTAAGAAATACTTTAATAATTTCCATTTTACTTTGATTTATTTAATGTTGGTAAAGCTTTTCTGTGAATTCCTAACTCACTACTGAGTTGTGATCCACAGTTTTTGAAAAACAAATTCAATTAAACCCCTTATTTTAAAAAGAAGAAAACATGCTCAGAGACATGAAGTGATTTCCCAGGATCACAAGATGAATAAATAGCATTGTCGAAACCAGGAACAGATATACTGTTCTCATCCCAAGCCATCTCTGCATCTACCAGCCTCACAGAATCACTAATTATTAGGAGAGAGGGGTGTGGGTGTGTGTGTGTGTGTGTGTGTGTGTGTGTGTGTGTATGTACGGTGGTGGTGATGATACCTCAAAATATACAGCATCACCAAAAATAAAGAAAAATGTTAACATTTTCCATGAGAAAAGTTAATGTCATAGCTAATTTATGATCTGTGAGTTAATTTTCTCACACTGCTTTACAATATTCTAAGCCAGCAGGTCCAGCAATTTCTTCAAATAAAGATCAAACTATTAAAGACACAAGTCACTAGTTTGAGTTTTTGTGCTACAAAACTGTAGAATAGGTAAAATATGATTGGATAAATATATTGAATTTATGACCTTCAATTGCTGTCCTTATCTATGAAATGGCAATGACTGCCCTAGATGTCTTAAAGAATATAGGGCATAACTCCAAAGAACACAAAAACCAAAAACTTCAATTCTTGTTTTGCCCATTCCAGTACAGGCTGTGTGGGAATCCAGGGTGGTGCATGTCCTGTGGTAACTCTATGAGCTAGGCTGCTTCAACCTCATGGTACCACCTCTACATGTGGCTTCCAGATAGCACAGCAGGAGAGGAAGAGAGCTGGAGGGTGGCATGTTGGCACTTAAATGCCTTGGCCAGGCAGCCTCACAAGAATGCCCACTCACAGCTCATTGTCTCGATCTAGGAACTAGCCCTATCCAATTGCAAGAAACCAAAAAATGTGGGGGAGCTTCAGGAAATGCCATGAGCAACAAATGTCTCTCCCATGACAAATGCTGCCAAAATTGCTAGAAATGGACTAACTGTAATGAACTATATTAGTGTACATTTCTCAGATCTCTAGTAGAACTGTAGTGTCCAATATATCAACATAATTAGTATTTCTGTTTTTGAGACTGTGATCTGGAGGCATGAACAATACATTTTTGAAAGCTTAAGCACCTATTTCTAATTGATCTGACCTCTATCTACTAATGAAGCAGCCTGTCATGCAGTTGTAATATTTTACATCCACAGAGGCCCCAAAGTATATTGCAATCATATATAGGAACTACACTCTGTTGAGCAGAGTATTTTTAGCACACTTCTCAAAGCATCACTGAGCTGGAAGAATTTGAGGCAGTAAAGTTAGCTACTATCTTCATCCCGTCCATTAAATAAGATCAGCTGGATCCTAAAATGAAGTGACACCAGTTATCAGAGGCAAAAGCAAATTTCCTCAAGAGACCAATGTGCCCTTCAGGATATTAGCTGGAAGTCTTGGCATTTAGAATTAGTTAAACACATACATACAGTATGTAGTTCAGTTAACTGACCAAATCATTTATGCTGGAGTAGTACAAAATACGAAATCTCTCCTTCTAAATACTGTAAAAATTTATCTAACATACAGCTCAAATTTCCCAAAGAACATATACTCCATCTGGAGTTTAAAGTTACAATTAGATGATTCTGTGTGTCACATGTGTGTGTGGTGCATATTAAAAGGAAGCATATATTTACTCGTAATGCTTGGAATGGTATGGTAGAACTAAGTACTGCCTCAAATCTTCCAGTTTCCTGTAATAGGGTAGCAGTTCTGTCATCAGCACCATGTAACTTTGCAATGCCTCTCAGTGGAGTAGGTGGGGGCAAATATCCCCTGCCTTGTTGATTTTGGCCAATGGATTCTGGCATAAGCAACGGAAAGACAGTTCTGAGGTGAGGTCTTAAAAGGCCTCATGTGTTTCTGCTCAGTCCTCTTACTCTTGTGCCACTGGCCAGTGGAGGAATATAAACTGGGTAGCTGCTGGCTGCAGAAGGAGAGACAAGTGGAGCAGAGTGGAACCCAACCTGCATCCAAAGCAAAGCTGCCCCAGCCATCCCACAGACCCACGAATGAGAAAAACAGAGGCTGTTGTGAGTGCTGAAATTTGGGGCTTGTCCATCATGCTACATTAATGGAACAAACCTAACTGACACAAAAGGGAAAAACGCAGAAATAGAACCTTTTTCTTATTTTCAAGGCCACTGCAAATTCTCCATTCTTTAAACATATAACCTCTTGAAAGAAGGTAGAAAAAGACTAGAAACGCCATGGAAATTAAGGATGATAAACTTATGAGGATCTATTAACATAAGATAAACTGTAGGAGCTAAAATAGATGAAATGGGTATAGAAATGTGCACATAAGTTCAGAGGAGCTGCTGCTATTCCAGCCTTCCATTGGGAAAATTCTACGTAGAAAAGGGTTTTAATTTGCCCAAGAACATGGGCAAGAAAGAATTTTAATATTTTTACAGTGCTATCCTTGATGATGTTCATCTTGACCTAAGTCCTTGAATTCAAAAACATTAATTAAAATTTATAAATGTTGATAGAATTTTATAGAAAGGACCAGATGCTCAAAAGAGAAAACCCCACAACAGACACATTGCTGAAGATGGGCTGACGTGTTACAAACATGAAATAGAGAAGGATAATTCAGATTTTAATGTAGCTCACATTCTACAATTTATAAAACTTTTTTATGTC
The DNA here is from genome assembly GCF_049354715.1 of Callithrix jacchus. Classification (NCBI taxonomy): domain Eukaryota; kingdom Metazoa; phylum Chordata; class Mammalia; order Primates; family Cebidae; genus Callithrix; species Callithrix jacchus. The sequence continues at coordinate 52,491,498 of NC_133510.1, read as the reverse complement.
ACTTTTTAGGATTAGCTTTGGCTATAAGTGACCAACTACCCAAATTAATGGTGGCTTAAACACAGTAAGATTTCTCATCTCTTATAAAAGAATCCAGATCTCAAAATTTAGAGGCAATAAATGCAGAGCTGCAATGGCTTATCACAATGCCACAGGCGCAGGAGTTTTCCATGCTGCTGCTCCACAATTCTCAGCACATAGTCACCCCTGCTGCCAAACTCTAAGATGGCCTCCTGATATCCAGCCATCATGTCTGTATTCAGGGGGAAGGGCACTTCCCAGACATCTCATGTGATATTTTAGTTTATGCCTTATTGACCGGAACTTAGATTCACAGGTGCTTTTAAAGCATTTCTACCTAGAAAAGAAACTGATAATTATTTTATTAAAGAAGAAGGAATGAATGGATACAGGAGACCAGTAGCCTCTGGTACAATTCTTACTGTGTTGGAAGTGTAACCTACCAGCAAGCAAGCAAGCAGTAAGCCTAGAGGTTATACTCTCACAGCCTGCTCTAAGTCACTGTGGTACACCAAGACAAGAACTTTACAGCAATAGAAAAATAGCATTTTGTTTTGAGATCTAAACAAAACACTAACAACACTAACCCATAGAATAACAGCATACATAAAACTAATGTGGTGTCTATAAATCTCTCCTCACCTTCCGTTCCTTCTTTCCTTTATTGGTATTGGTTAAAATAGAAAGTCTAGTAATCATTAAAATTATCTAAAATATCCTATCAATCAAATAAAAAAAAGGAGTCGTGGGTTAACTAGGTTAAGGATACTTTCTTCAGACAAAATAAGTTCATCTTTGTTTTTTTGTTGTTGTTGTTATTTTTAAGAGATGGATTTTCACTATGTTGCCCAGGCTGGACTTAAATTCACAGACTCAAGTGATCTTGGCCTCCAGAGTAGCTGGGACTATAGACATGTACCACTGAGCCCAACTAAAACATGCTAATCATGACTGGTAGCATTAATGGTCTAAATTGGAAGAAAAAGGCGCATATTTTCTGTTGCTTTCTGGTATTTAACTTTAGGTTTTGGGCTGATATTAAGAAAAACCATATTGACATTAATATATGCCATTTTTTCCAATAAAAATATGTAACTTATTTGTGGTGAAAATATAAAGGCAAATAGTAAGCATAATAAACATACACACGCCAGGCACCATGTTCTGCACCAAA